>NC_084502.1:31199531-31419531 GCF_024500385.1 Phyllopteryx taeniolatus | reverse complement strand
ACCGAAATGACGGACAGCGGTTAGCTGGCGGACCACCATCATAAAGATCACAATGTTACTATTAGCACATTGGCCTGTTGTGGCGTTTACCTTGGAACGCCAGTGCAGCTTCTTCACTGTGTTTTTAGACATGGTGGCAGAGCTGAAAACAGGAAGTCAGTAAACATCATTTACATGTCATATGCCATTGAAGTCATTCCTGCTAATCTACGCACCTATGTATCACTTGAGTATCTACTGTATTTATCTATCTATCCGTCTCTCTATCTAGCTATCTATTATTTAGCTAGCAAGCTAAATAAATCAGGTGTTGCCTTTAAAGCTTCTCCTAGAATATTCTCTCAGGATTAGAATTCTCTCCCGGGACTAGAACCTTCTCTTGGGACTAAACATTTTCTGGGGACTAGTATTTTTTCTTGGGACAAGAATCTTTTCTAGTGACTAAAACCTTCTCTTGAGAGTAGAATCTTCTCTCTGGACTAGAACCTCTTCTGGCGACGAAAACCTACCTTAAAGACTAGAACCTTCACTTAGGACTACAATCTTCTCTTGCGACAAGAACCGTTTCTTGAGAGTAGACCCATTTCTGGGGACTACAGCCTTCTCAGAGGACAACTACCTTGTCTCGGGACTGAAACCTTCTCTTGAGAGTAGATTCTTCTCTCTGGACTAAAACCTCTTGGAAATAGAACCTTCTCTTGAAACTAGAACCTCTTATGGGGACCAATACGTACTCTCAAGACTAGAACCTTCTCTCAGGACAAAAACCTTTTCAAGGCACTAGTGCCTTCTCTCGAGACTAGAACCTGCACATGGAAATGAAATCTTCTCTTACAACGAGAACCTTCTCTTGAGATAAGAATCTTTTCTAGGGACTAAAAACCTCTTTTGAGAGTAGCTTCTTCGCCCTGAACTAAAACCTCTTGGGAATAGAACCTGCTCTTGAAACTAGAACCTCTTCTGTGGACCAATACGCTCTCTCAAGATTAAAACCCTCATTCAGGACAAAAACCTTATCAAGGCACTAGTACTTTTTCTCCAAATTGGAACCTGCACTTGGGAATAGAATCTTCTCTTCTCGGGACGAGAACCTCTCAAGTTAGGAATCCTTTCTAGGGACTAAAACATTCTCTTGAAAGTAGAATCTTCTCTCAGAACCAGAACCTCGCCTGGGGATAAAAACCTACGCTTAAGACTAGCACATTCTCTCAAGACCAGAACCTTCTCAAGGGACTAGTATCTTCTCTAGTGGCTACAACTTTCAATTGGGACTAGAATCTTCTCTCTTCTCTCGAGACTAGACCCTTTTCTGGGGACTAGAGCGTTCTCTTGGGACTAATATCTTCTCCTGAGAGTAGAATCTTCTCTCTGGACTAAAACCCCTTGGAATACAACCTTCTCAAAACTAGTACCTCTTTGGGGGACCATAACATTCGCTCAAGACTAGAACCTTCTCTCAAGACAAAAACCTTCTCAAGGCTATAGTACCTTCTCTCGAGACTAAAACCTGCACTAGGGAATAGAATCTCTCTCGAGATAAGCATCTTTCCTATGGACTAAACCTTTCTCTTCAGAGTAGATTCTTCTCTTGGAACTAGAACCTCTTCTGGGGGCGAAAACCTACTCTGAAGAATACAACCTTCTCTCAAGACCAGAAACCTCTCTCGGGGCAAGAACCTCAACTTGGACTAAAACCTTCTCTAATTGGTTTTGTGTTCACCTAAATACTAATCATATAAAGAGTAAACATTTATAATCATCAGATAAAAAGTGGCAAATTGTTTTTGGCGAGTATCTATTGCCCAAATATCTTAACGAACGATTGCATTAACTTTGCAGGTTGTCACTGTATGAAGTTCAGTCCATTTACTTGCATTAGTTTATATTAGTTTTTCTATGGTGTGGGCACTCATTCTTGCCTTTCATGCATGCTGACACACACACACACACACACACACACACACACTAATTGAACGCTTTCAGTCTCACACCTGCTAACATGCTAACCATAAACACCACAGACACATCCTTGGAGGTGAAGTGTCACTTTCCATGTATGTTACCTGTTTAGCGTTGTGTTGTGTTCAGTTCTTCATGTCGTCAGTTTGTGTGTATGTGTGCGTGCATGTGTCTCTCCACAAAGTTCTGTGGTTGTCACTTGCCCCTCCCTCTTTGATAGGCCCGGTCAAAGGTCGTTTGTCAGTGTGTTTAAGGTGTGTTGAAAGCAATGTGTGTGTTTGTGTATACACTAAATAAACCAAATGTGCTGTATATTCTATCAATCTATCACAGTGGTTCTTAAACTTTTTCCACCAAGTACCACCTAAAAAATTACTTTGCTTTCCAAGTACCACAATCATGACTAGCATTAAAATACCATAGCGTAGTAGGTCCAAAAACAAGACAGAGGTTGTAGTCCTAAAAAGTATATTTAATATTATTGTAAGCAACTGTAACCTTAACAGTTTGAAAATTAAACTACTTAAATGATTAAAATAAAATGTATTACATAAAACTTACAAATTGTAACAAAATAAAAGTTTGACAAAAAAGGTTCTTAAATATTAAATGTAAATCTATTGTACTGTAAAGTTAAATCCAACTCAACTGTACTTAGGCATTGATTCTTCCACATACCACTAATGGTACAAGTACCACAGTTTGAGAATCAATGATCGATCTAATTGCGATTGCCTGCAAGGACAGCCCGAAAATCATTCATTCACAGCTATTGTTCCGAATGTCCAGAAGTGTTTGGTCTGTCTGTCTGTCTGTCTATCTATCAGGGCTGCACAATTAATCAAATTTGAATCGTGATCGCGATTTTGGCTGCCACAATTAAATGAGCCTGATTGTCAGCAATTTTTTTACATTTAAAATGAGATCAGGCGGCACGGTGACCGACTGGTTAGAGCGTCAGCCTCACAGTTCTGAGGACCCGGGTTCAATCCCTGGCCCCGCCTGTGTGGAGTTTGCATGTTCTCCCCGTGCCTGCGCGGGTTTTCTCCGGGCACTCCGGTTTCCTCCCACATCCCAAAAACATGCATTAATTGGAGACTCTAAATTGCCCGTAGGCATGACTGTGAGTGCGAATGGTTGTTTGTTTCTATGTGCCCTGCGATTGGCTAGCAACCAGTTCAGGCTGTACCCCGCCTCCTGCCCGATGACAGCTGGGATAGGCTCCAAGCACGCCCGCGACCCTAGTGAGGAGAAGCGGCTCAGAAAATGGATGGATGGAAAATGAGGTCATTGCTGGATATGAAGCAATTTTGCAACCTAGTCAGCCAACCACTAGGGGGGACCCCAGCACTCCCTGCCGTGTGGTTCTCTCAGTCAGTGTCGGTGGAATTATGAGCGTTAGTCATGCCTAGAGAAGCCGGTACAGCAAAATTTGGAGCTAGCGCCTCAGAAAGGGATCAACATCCGTTCTCAGGACATATTTTGATTCAAGACAAGCGATGTTAAACAAGAAGCCATATGTTAAGAGTGCAGCAGAGTTTATTTGCCCAGCAAGGTAACACAACTAATCTGTTCAGTCATCTGGGAAAAAAAAAAACAAAAAAAAAAAACGTCAAAACACTAGACAAGAAATGTGATACCCTCAAGCCATTTCTCCAAGTGGCATTAAATACACTGCATGAACAATAAGTGTGGACAGGCCAGCCTGCAGTTGAAAAGTTTAAGTCACGCTAGCCGCCACAATGATTGTTCATTGTTCATATGAAGGATTACTGTAACATGTCGCCAATGCGCTCCGGGGATAACTTCAAAATAAAAGCCTAAAATGGCAATAATGTCCAATGTATTAATATGTGAAGCTTTTTTTCCTGTAATTCCCAGGAACTTGAAGGTCTCGACGGTTGACACAAGGCAGCTGGACAACGTGAAGTCCACGATCATCTCTACAGTCTTGAGCGTATTCAGCTCCAGGTTGTGTCGCCGCACCACAGCTTCAGCCGCTCCAGCCACTCCACTTTCTGTCAATATGCAGACTCGTCATCGTCCATGATGAGGCCGATGACAGTGGTGTCATCTGCAAACTTCAGGAGTTTGACAGCCGGGTGCGTTGAGGTGCAGTCGTCCGTGTAGAGAGAAGAGCAGCGGAGAGAGGACACAACCTTGGGGCGCCCCAGTGCTGATGCTGCGTGTGGATGAGGTGGCCTCCCCCAGCCTCACCTGCTGTGTCCTGCCCGTCAGGAAGCTGTAAATCCACTGGCAGATGGCAGGTGAGCCGCTGAGCTGGAGAAGCTTGGAGGAAAGGACTTCAGGGATGATGGTGTTGAACGCTGAGCTGAAGTCCATGAACAGGATCCTCGCGTAGGTCCCTGCACTGTCGAGGTGTTCTGGGATGGAAGTGCAGTCCCATGTTGACTGCATCATCCGCAGACCTGTTCGCTCGGTAGGCAAACTGCAGGGGGTCCAGCAGGGTACATGTGACGCTCTTGAGGTGGTCCAGCACGAGACGTTCAAAGGACTTCATGACCACAGATGTCAAGGCGACAGGCGTGTAGTCATTTAGACCCGAGATTGTAGGTTTCTTGGGGACTGGAATAATGGTGGAGCGTTTGAAACAGGATGGTACTTCGCACAGTTCCAGAGATCTATTGAATATCTGTGTGAAGACCGGAGCGAGCTGATCCGTGCAGACTTTGAGGCAGGATGGGGACACATGGTCTGGACCTGCCGCTTTGTCAATCTTTTGTTGTTTGAAGATGTGTCTCACATCCTGTTCGTGGATGGTTAACGCAGAAGTCAGAGGTGTGATAGTGGTCGGTGGTGCGGCTGTGTGGGTGTGGGGTGTGAAAGTGTCCTTTTCAAATCTGCAGTAGAAGGTATTCAAGTCGTTGGCTAGTGTGCTATTGTTCTCAGCTTGGGGGGATCGTCGCTTGTAATTTGTCAGCGATTGGAATGCATGCCAGACTGATTTAGTCATTAGCGCTAAACTGTTTTTCCAACTTTGCTGGATAGTTCCTCTTTGCAACGTTAATTTCTTTAGTCAGCAGGTTTCTAGCGCGATTATACAGGGCCCTGTCCCCGCTCTGATATGCGTCCTCCAAGGCTTGGCGAAGCTGCTTAAGTTTGGCAGTGAACCACGGCTTGTTGTTGTTGAATGTGCGAAATGACTTTGTTGGTACACATACCTCTTCACAGAAACTGATATAGGATGTGACAGTATCCGTATATTCATCCAGGCTGCCAGCTGAATTTTCAAAGACACTCCAGTATGTGCAGTCTGAACAGCTTTGAAGTTCCATCTTTGCTTCATTGGTCCACTTTTTCACTGTTTTCACTGTAGGCTTCGCGCATTTAAGTTCTTGCCTGTACGTCGGTATTAAGTGAATCAAGCAGTGATCAGACGAGCCCAGGGCTGCACGAGGTATAGCACGGTATGCATTTTTTAGCGTAGTATAGCAGTGGTCCAAAATGTTATTTTCCCTGGTAGGATAGTCGATGTGCTGCTTGTATTTAGGGAGTTTGTGGTTGAGTTTAGCTTTGTTAAAGTCCCCGAGAATAATGAGGGGTGAGTCCGGGTGTTTTTTTTCAATTTCGTTGACTTGTTCGGCGAGCGTTAGCAGTGCGGTGTTCGTGTTAGCTTGAGGCGGGATGTACACCCCAGCCAGGATGAATGATGCGAACTCATGCGGCGAGTAGAATGGCTTACAGTTCAAAAACAGCGACTCCAAATGCAGGCTGCAGTGTGTGCTGAGCTCCATGACGTCCGTACACCATTTTTCGTTGATATAGAAGCATATCCCTCCGCCTTTTGTTTTCCCCAATGATTCCATGTCGCGGTCTGCTCGGTGAAGATGGAAGCCGGGAAGCATGACGGCGCCATCGAGTACAGCGTCACAAAGCCAGGTCTCCGTAAAGCACATGGCGGCGGAACGTCCGAAGTCTTTACTGGTCTTTATCAGAAGATGAAGCTCGTCCATTTTGTTGGGTAGGGAGCGTACATTCGCGAGGTGGATCGACAGGAATGCCAATCTGTATCCTCTCCTGCGGAGTTTCACCTGGATGCCGGCTCGCTTCGCCTCCATGCGGCGAAGACCACGGACGCCGCTCAGGTGAGTAACTCGGGGAAAAAACTGAGCGGATTTGCGAAAGTTCGTGAAAGAAAGTCCGGAGTAGCCTCCTCGATAGTTAGCAAGTCTCCCCTTGTGTGAGTGAGTCGTGTAATGTCTCCAAAGGCGAACGAAAAACACAAAAACAATACTAGAGAGCGCGTAACCGAGGCGGCCACACTGGTAGGCGCCACCTTGTATCCTCACTACAATACAATTACAATATTGATCCAAAGAATCGTGGTTATTATTTTGGCCATAATCATGCAGCCCTTCTCTCTATCTACTGAGCAACAATTTTTCCAAATGTTTAGTCAAACGCCAACTAGCCTTCTAACCACCAATATGGCTATTTAGTGGAAGTTAGGGATGGTATTAGCATAGTGTTGTTTCCACTAGTTAAGTGGTAGGTGAGTTAATTAACCAATTTATATGATGTAATTTTTCCTACAGTGACGTCACGTTAGCACCTAAATGATTGGGTCAAGTCAACTGTTAGCTTAGCATAAAACTATGGACAACAACAACAAATGCAAGGTAAAAATGTAAAGGCATCACATTGCGTCACAAGTCATCACGCACACACATACATACATAGAAACACTACGAATAGAAGGGGGGGTTCCGAGACCAGACGCGCACGCGCACGCACACAACCTGCAATAGTGAGCCCGCCCCCTTTGCGCGTGCCTGTCTGACAATGTGCTGACAGCGTCGTTTTGACCTGCAACGCACGCGCGCTCTCTCACGTGCACGCGCCTACACACAAAACGCAAAACGTTCACACGCACAAAACCGCGCCTGCACATCGCTTACCGTCATGCTCGTCCACGGTGCGGCCGCTTCGCGGTGTTCCTATCCCGGCGTGGAGCTGCCCGACGCCTCGCTCAAGGCTGCGGCAAGGTTCATCCGCGCGTGCGTGCGGAAGGGGATGAGGGTTTGTTGCAAAGGCGCGTGCCCGACGATCACTGCAGGTGAGGATGCAAAGCAGCGAGACGTTGAAACGCTCACGTGAGTGAGAGTGTTCGCTACACTATCCTTATCTCTCTCTCTCTCTCTCTCTCTCTCTCTCTCAGGCGCGTGTGCGAAGATAGCAAGCGTACATACGCGTGGAGGGCGGGTAGGGGGCGTGGCAGCAGGAAAGGAAGCCGGAAGTGAAAGTAGGACGTAGGGATGTGCGTGTGTTCGTGTGTGTGTTAATGAGTGTCAGTAATACAATTCAGGGATTACCTCACACACACACACACACACACACCACTGAAGTCCTCTCATACACGCTACACTAACGAAGTTCTCATACATACGACAGAAAAGCTTTAATACACAGTACTGAATGATTTTTCGTTCACACAGATTATTGAAACGCTTTCATACATAGGTCTACTACTGATTTTTTTCCCATTCAGACGCACAGTAGCCTAGTGATACACACTCATCCACACAACTGAAATGCTCTCTCTTGCTGTCTGTTCACCACTTCTCTGTAACCTGCTAACCATGAGCTTTTGTTCACCTGTTTTTTTTTCTTGTTTTTGCCATCTGTTTTTTTATTGTTGTTTTTTTCTGCTGTCTGAAATCTGTTTTTGCCATCTTAAATTATTTTCCACCTGCCCGGCTTGTATTTTCTATTTTGCAGTGGCGGAGGGTGAGTTTTGGACCTGGGCCTTCAGTGACCTAATCCATTTCAACACCATTACACCTACAGTATAACACCATCAAGTCGCAAAATAATATACAAAAATAATACATAACCATGTGTGACATTAAAGAAGAGACAGAGGCATTTTGCATACTGTATGAAGTCGAGTTTTTCCTTGAAAAGTCACCTGAAACATGTATGTTTAATCATGTCCGACGTCTTCCTCCACAGTAAGTTTCAGGAGCACACTAATATAAAAATGCTGTGCCACCATTGCACCACATCCATTCATCCATCCATTTTCCATACCGCTTATCCAGTGACGTGCGGTTAGGGTAGGCAAGTGAGGCAGAGCCTCATTGCCCACTGGTGGTCTTTCCTTTCCACTGCATGTGAATAGTAAAAAAAAAAACTTATCCATCCATTTTCTGAGCCGCTTCTCCTCACTAGGGTCGCGGCCGTGCTGGAGCCTATCCCAGCTATCATCGGGCAGGAGGCGGGGTACACCCTGAACTGGTTGCCAGCCAATCGCAGGGCACACATAAACAAACAACCATTTGCACTCACATTCACACCTACGGGCAATTTAGAGTTGTCAATTAACCTACCATTTCATTGTCTGTCTGTCTATCTATCTATCTATCTATCTATCTATCTATCTATCTATCTATCTATCTATCTATCTATCTATCTATCTATCTATCTATCTATCTATCTATCTATCTATCTATCTGTGCAGTGTGCAGTTCATCTCTATAATATTTTTTTTTTTAATTGAACTACTTAATAAAAGATTTACACTATTCACGTGTGAGCATGATTGACATGAACTCATGAATGCCAGTGATGTGAATGTGATTGACGTGCTCGCGTGAATGCATTTGAGTAGTGTTAATGAGAGCAGGACTCATGTGTATGAGTGTTTGAGTAGTCCTTATGAAAGCCTTTCAGTAGTTTGTGTGTGCGTGAAAGCATTTGAATAGTAAGTGTGAGAGCTAATCCTGAATAATGTCCCTAACGGCCCCTCATACATTCATACTCGCATTCACACCTTCAGGCAATTTAGAGTTTTCAATCAACCTACCATGCATGTTTTTGGGATGTGGGAGGAAACTGGCGTACCCAGAGATAACCCACAGGCACAGAGAGAATATGCAAAACTCCTTGTCTGTTATTTACATTTGTTTGATGATCTTCAAAGAGTGGAAACTATGCAAAAAAAAAGAGAATTTCACAAGGGTGCAAATACTGTTTCACCACCATTTTGCTCCATATGTATTCTATATATCATAGAATTACGGCTACAGTGCGTTTGGTCCTGAAACATTGCGAGTTCAGCATCTTTGTCTCCTCACCGTCTGTTGTTCTCACGTTCACGCGCGCACGCAGACTGCAGTTGCTCTCTTGTGCGGTCGGAGGCAGCAGAGCACCATTGATTGTGTCAGAGCAACCCGTGCATCAGGTTATACTTATCCATCCATCCATCCATCCATTTTCTTTACTGCTTATCCTCGCTAGGGTCGCGGGCTGCTGGAGCCTATTCCAGCTAGCGTCGGGCGGGAGGCGCGGTACACCCTGAACCGGTCGACAGCCAATCGCAGGACACATAGAAACAAACAACCATTCGCACTCACATTCACACCTACGGGCACGCACCGGAGAAAACCCACTCAGGCACGGGGGAGAACATGCAAACGCCACACAGGCGGGGCCGGGATTTGAACCCCAGTCCCTAGGACTGTGAGGCAGATGTGCTAACCAATCTCCACCGTTATGTTACCATGAAAATAAATAGGACGAATGCGTCCAGTTTGTATTATTTTATTCGGGGGAAAAAAAAATCTCAAAAATAAATAAATAAAAAACTTAAATCAATCTCACTCGAAAAGTCCTGAGCCTAGCCTTTTTGAAAATAAAAAGAAAATGACATTTATAGATAATTTTGTAATGGAACTTACATTTGCCGAACAGTTCACATTTTTAAACTATTATTTATTCATTTATTTAATTTATATTCCTTAACAATGTCTAATATATTGTATTGTTTTTGGTCTACTGAATATATCGTTGTTAGAGCTGTAGTGTATGTTACAACATTGTTTTTAATAATATGTAAACGTTTTTGTTTAAATAAGGTATAAATAACACAAACATTGACACACACACACGCATGAAAATGTGCAAGTCTGCAATTATGGTCCAGCGACATCACAAATGACAAGTTGCTTGACAAACAGGAAAAGAGGCAAATCTGGGATTATCTGATTACACAAAGCACACAGACACTATCATACAAATACACACAAAGAAAAGGAATAGGTAGCAAGGGCAGTGGCGGTTCTGGTGGGGAGCGGTGGGCAAATGCCCCGCTAGGCTGGACCGCCCTGCAACCCCCCCACCAACACCACCTTGAAAAAATGGATATGATGTGATCAGAGTGGTCTGTTCAAAATTTTGATCTGCACACACCAACTTACCCCGTTTACGATTGTAGTGCGGCCCCCCTGAAAACACCCTTGGACACAGTCTGGCCACACCGCTAAAAATGGGCTAGAACCACCATTGAGTGAGGGACAAAGGTAATGAGACGAGAGGAGGACATGTGAAGGTGAACGTTGGTTCAGTTCATCCTCAATTTCATGTCAAGTGTTCGTCAAGTCCTGCTGGCTCCACTGTGACGTCATCAAGCTTTGCGCTAAACAGCTTGCTGCTAGTTACCTTTTACACTAGTTCACCACAATCACAAGTGACACTAAAACATTCACACCCATTGTTCATGTCAGGTGTGATTGTGTTTACGTGTCAGTTGTGATGGTTTTTACATCAGGTGTGATTGTGTTTATGTGTCAGGTGTGATTATGTTTACATGTCAAGTGTGATTTTATTCATGTCAGGGGTGATTGAGTTCACGTCAGGTGTGATTGCATTTACGTTTCAGGTGTGATTGCATTTACGTGTCAGGTGTAATTGCGTTTACATATGAGGTGTGATTGTGTTCATATGTTAGGTGTGATTCTATTCACTTAAGTGTGATTATATTAATGTTAGATGTGATTGTGTTCATACAGTATTAGTGTTTGTGTTTGCATGTCAGGTGTGATGTGTTAATGTCTAGTATGATTGTCTTCACGTCAGGTGTGATTGTGTTGTTGTCAGGTATAATCTTTGACATTTTTTACAGTCATATTTCTATTCTGTCTGTGCCTTTAATTTGTTTGCAGCTGTCCTCCCCTTTAACACACTGAGCCCTTTTCCTATTTAATCCCCAATTGGGGCGGGGGGGGGGGGGGGGGGTCAGAGAGAGAGCGAGGCAGAGAGAGAGAGAGAGAGAGAGAGATGAGCATAGGAGAGGAGAGTAGGAGGAGGAGAGATGAAGAGATTCAGATTAGTGAAGCCGAACTGAATTTCTCTCCTGTCAGCCTCTTGTTCTCGTTTGCCATCATTCAGCCTAATAACATAAGGATAAAACTGAACACATCAGATGAAACTGAGTGATGAGCAGCTGGGGCAACTGGACCAAGTGGACCAGGCCAGTATGCAAAGTTTTGTTTGTTTGGTGTGTAAGAAGCCATGAAGATGGTATAAAAATTATTGTCTGAAGTGGACCACCAGAAGACATGCAGCACAACCACAAAAGTAAGTTTATCTATCTATCTATCTATCTATCTATCTATCTATCTATCTATCTATCTATCTATCTATCTATCTATCTATCTATCTATCTATCTATCTATCTATCTATCTATCTATCTATCTATCTATATGATGGTACTAATGTTAGCAGTAATATATTTTTGATGGTAAACCTAACAATAACATTAACAATGTTAACACTAATATTAGCACAAATGTGATCACTAAACTGTATTATAAATGCATCCCTATGGGGGAACAGACCAGTACTAGGCGGGTCCCAAGCCCGGATCAATGCAGAGGGTGGTGTCAGGAAGGGCATTCGGCTTAAAACTTTGCCAAACAATTATGAGCGTTCATCCTAAAAATTTCATACCGGATCGGTCGTAGCCCGGGTTAACAACAT
Organism: Phyllopteryx taeniolatus; assembly: GCF_024500385.1. Lineage (NCBI taxonomy): Eukaryota > Metazoa > Chordata > Actinopteri > Syngnathiformes > Syngnathidae > Phyllopteryx > Phyllopteryx taeniolatus. The sequence goes on along the minus strand of NC_084502.1, from coordinate 31,407,791 downwards.
CTGCCATCTGTGCTGTTTACCCACAGGACACTGATGGAAATGTAGCTACTGTGAGTTGAAGATGAAGGAGACAAGGAGAGCATGTCTTTAGGCAGAAAGAGCATAGGAAAGCAAAGAGCCTGAAACTCAAAGTAGGGACTTAGAAGGCTAGGACTATGACAGAAAAAGTGAGGGAGTTGGTTTACATGATAATTAGGAGAAAGGTGTATTGTGTGTCAATCACCACCCGGTGGTGTGTTGGCTCCGATTGATAGGGGAAGATGCCGCACCCACCTGGAAGACCCATTTGTATTGTGAGGGACCCCTGTGAAGTTCCCTGTCAGAAGGCGTTTCAACTCCCACCTCTGGCAGAACTTCAACCATGTCCCATTGGATGCAGGTGACATTGATTCCGAGTGGGCCGTGTTCTGTGCCTCTGTTGTTGAGGCAGCCAACCACAACTGTGGCATAAGGTGGTCAGTCCTTGTTGTGGTGGCAATCCCCAAATCCTTTGGTGGACACTGGACACCAACGGTGAGGGATACAGAAGAATCCTATTGGGCCTTTTTGGCCTGTGGGATTCCGGAGGCAGCTGATGAGTACTGGCAGGCCAAGTAGAATCCAGCTTTGGTGATCGCTGAGGTAAAAACTCAGGGGTGGGAGGAGTTAGGCGAGGTCAGGGACAAGGACCTCTGGATGGCTTTGAGGAAATTCACGTCCACTCTCCGGCATTTCAGGTAGGGAAACAGTACACCATCAACACTGTGTATACTGGGGATGGGGGCACTGCTGACTTCAACTCATAACATTGTGAGTCGGTGGGGAGAATACTTCGAAGACCTCCTCAATTCCACTGACACACGTTCCTATGAGGAAGCAGGGTTTGGGGATTCTGAGGTGGGCTCTTATATTTCTGGGGTTGAGGTCGCTGAGGTGATTAAAAAGCTCTTTGGTGGCAGGGTCCTGGGTGTGGATGAGATCCGCCCGGTGTTGCTAAAGGCTCTGGATGTTGTGGGGATGTCTCGGTTGACAAGCTTCTTTTGATGAGAGCCTGCCCTAAGTGGAGGGGTTTAAATATCTTTGGGTCTTTTTTATAAATGAGAGAAGAATGGAGTGGAAACTTAACAGGCATATCAGTGCAGCGTCAGCAGTGATGGGGACTCTGTATCGGTCTGTCGTGGTCAGTCAAGTCAAGCTTATTTGTATAGCCCTCAATCACAAAAGTGTCTCAAAGGGCTTCACAGACCCACCCAATAGGGCAAGGAAAAACTCCAAACCCCATTTGGGGAAAAACAAAACCTTGAGAAGGGACCGCAGATGGGGCAGATGCCTTTTCCAGATTGACCAGGCTGCAATGGATGTTGAGTGGGCAACATTTATCACATAGTCTGGTGCTGTACAATGTTCATTATGATGGCAAGATATTTTACAATGTTCATTAATATGGCATAAGAGTCCATTTAAGGAGAAGAGGTGCCGCAGGATAGACGCCTTTGGTGGTTCTGCCTCAAGACCTGGCCCGGTCGGAGCAGAATCCTCCATGGCAACGACTTCGGGGGAAGTGGTCCACCTCAGATCTTATCCCATTGGCCGGTGCAGAACCCATTCAGCAACAGGCTCAGATTTGGTCAATGTCAACTAGCCCTCTCTCCATGCAGGAGTTGAGAGTGGAGGAGATAGGACAAATGGCAGTAAAACAGGCCTACATGTACTTTAACTAAATGCTAAAGAGTAGAAATAAGTCTTAAATCGGGATTTAAACATTACTACTGAGGTAGCAGCTCTAACATCCGTGGGTAGGGCGCTCCAGAGTACGGAAGCCTGAATAGAAAATGCTTGAGAGCCTGTGGACTCATTTCTGGCTCAGTCACCAAAACACCAGCATTTGTACGCGTTTCGGGATGGAACATATGGTACAACTAAGTCAGTGAAATAAGAGGGTGCGAAACCATGTAATATTTTATGAGTAAGTAACAGGACCTTAAAATAATATCTGAAGTAGACGGGTGGGCCAGTGCAAGTTGGCCAAAATGGGGGTAATATGATCAAACTTTCTCATCCTCGTCAAAAGTCTTGCTGCAGCATTTTTTTACTAACTGCAGGCTTTTAATACTAGACATGGGAAGACCAGAAAGCAGCATGTTACAATAGTCAAGGCAAGACATAACAAATGCGTGGACTATTATTTCTGCATCACTAGCAGATAGGATGGGCCATATCTTAGTGATAATGCAAAGATGAAAAAAAAAACAACAACCCCAAAACCCGCAGATTTGGTAATATTCTTAATGTGCTTTTGAAAGGAGAGAGTTGTGTCAACTATAACGCTGAGACTTTTTACAAACTCTTTTTGGATAAAGGTGCTTTTGGCAAAATTCAGAATGGAGTCTTTAAACAAGTGGTTATGTTTAGCAGGACCAATAATCAACAGCTTAGTTTTCTCAGGGTCAAGGAGCAAAAAGTTACACGACATGCACTGTTTCATCTCAGCGAGACACGACTCCAAATTACAGCAATCGTGTAGGCTAATTAGTTTTAATGGCATGTTTATCTGAGTATCGTCGGTATAACAGTGAAAGCTAATCATAAGCAGCAGCATATAAATACTGAACAAACGACTGCTGAGTACTGATCCCTAAGGGACTCCGCAAGTGACATTATAATACTCAGAGATCACATTATCATGAGGCTGTTGGAAGTAGGCTGCTTTTGGGTTTCCATTGCTACTGTATCAAATAAGTATTTAGGATTATTTTAATCAAAACAAGCTATTTTGGAAAATTGGGCGGTATATAACTGCAAGATAGAACGGCAGTGGTGTGGTGTAGACCGCATAACGAGAGGCTCGAATGTTTTAAAGTTGTTGTTTGGGCTAGTGCTAAGGTTGAAAACAAATTTGGAGATAAGGGTGACACTCCCTCCTTCTTAAAGAGGATGGGCAACATGTGAACTCACAAAGTTTGGGGGAGACACCTCATTAAGTGGTAAAAACTAATTTGGTTTACACTATGTCTTGCAAAGACCAATCATATCAAGATTATGGTCTCTGATAAAATCATTGACTAGCAAAGCTTTTGAGGAAAGTGATCTAATATTCATAAAACCAGTTTTTATTAAAATGGGTTGATCGGTGCTATCTCCCCCCAGAGTATTCATAGTAGTATAATATTACTGAGATTGCATCGTCTAGAACCCATAATATATTTCGAGATGCTGTGGGCGCGGCAAGAGATTAATACTGCAGGAATCTGGTAGTTATCACTTGATTTGTCATTGGTAGAACAAACCAGGGAAGAGTGCGTAAACTCATCACACAGTACTACCTCGCTAGAAAGCAACGGGCTGCAATGCATTAGTGGGTGGTGGATCAGTATGTGTAGTATGTTGCTCTAATCTACATATAGGACTAGGTGATTTTAGCGCTAGTTAGCCTGAGTCTTACAGACTCCACACCCCTTCTAACAGGCTCACTAATGACCTGTGTCCCGACTTGCTCTTGTGTGAACTGTGATGGAAAGCTTTAAACAGTAATCTTTGTCTCTAGAAAGAGTGATGGCGCCTAGCCTGTTAGGGTGAAGGCCATCTGTCCTCATCAAGCTGGGGGTCCTCCAGAACAAAGGCCAATCATCTATAAACTGCAGTCCCTGTTCGCTACAGAAGCTAGCCAGTCACCAGTTAAGTGAGAATAATCTGCTCGACCTCTCATCATTGCCTCTCGCAGGCAAGGCGCCAGAGACAATTACAATTGCCGACACATCTTTCTGGCAAGAATACAAGTCCTGGCTATGTTCCTCTTTGTAATTTCTGATTCTCCCATCCTTGTACCTTAGAAGCTGACATGTATTACTATATCTGAGTAGCTAGTGTTGTTAGCCCCACGCTAGTGTCTAGGCCTAATGCGGGTCAGATCCCTGAGGCTAGCTTCAATGTCAGGTACTCTGGTCCCAGGGAAACACATTACAGGGGCTAGGTTTATAAACTTGATGTTAAGTGTGATTGAGTCCCCTATGACTAACGTGCGGGAGCCAGTAGACTTAGTAGAAATGCTAAATGAGTGAATATGTTATGCGTCTGAAAAAGCTCGCCGCAGTTAGCTAGCTGCTCGGGGCTAATGCTAACAGGGCTAGTAGGTCGGCTACAACCTACACTCTCAAGTGTGCCTGATTCTGCTCTAGTTTCCTCGAGCAAGGAACGCCTCTCAGGGAGAAGGGTGCAAGTGGTGCTCGAGTCCATACTCACGATTATTTGGTCGGAATTTTGGAGATGAAGTCTGTGTGATAGCCGAAGATCCTCGTCGGTGAAGATAGGAGCTGAGGTGAAAGGGGATTTACTGGTCGAACTACGTTCCTACCCTCACCTATGGTCACGAACTATAGGTCGATGCAAGCTGCTGAAATAAGTTTCCTCTACAGGATGTCCAGGCTCTCCCTTAGAGATAAAGTCAGAAGCTCAGTGACCCGGGAGGGGTGTCAGAGTCAAAACCGCTGTTCCTCCGCATTGAGAGGAGCCAGATGAGGAGGCTCGGGCATCCGTGTTAGGATGCCTCATGGATGCTTCCCTGGTGAGGTGTTCCGGGCACGTCCCACCGGGAGGAGGCCTTGGGGACTAGCCAGGACACGCTGCTGAGAATAGGTATCCCAGCTGGCCTGGGAACGCCTCTGGATCCCCCCCAGAGAGGGACATTTGCAGTTCCCTGCTTAAGCTGCTAACCCCACGACCTGAACCCAGATAAGATGAAGAAAATGGATGGATGGATGGATGGATGAATGTTATCACTATTAGCAATTAACGTCATCACAAATGTTTGCATTTATAGCACCAATATTATTATTGATGTAAGCACTATTAGCATTGACATTAGCACTATTATTAGCATTAACATTAGCACTAATATTAGCTGCGGCACGGTGGATGACTGGTTAGAGCGTCTGCCTCACAGTTCTGAGGACCGCGGTAAAATCCTCGGCCCCGCCTGTGTGGAGTTTGCATGTTCTCCCTGTGCTTGCGTGGGTTTTCTCCGGGCACTCCGGTTTCCTCCCACATCCCAAAAACATGCATGGTAGGTTAATTGACAACTCTAAATTGCCCGTAGGTGTGAATGTGATTGCAAATGGTTGTTTGTTTGTATGTGGCCTGCGATTGGCTGGCAACCAGTTCAGGGTGTACCCCTGCCCGATGATAGCTGGGATAGGCTCCAGCGCTCCCGCGACCCTTGTGAGGAGAAGCGGCTCAGATAATGGATGGATGGATGGATACTACTACTACTATACTAATATTATGATCAATGTTAGCCCTGAAAATAGCATTAACATTAGCACTGACATTAGTATTAACATTAACACTAATATTAGCATTATTGATAGCATGTTAACATTATTATTAGCATGCTGTTAGCACTAATATTAGCATTAACATTAAGACCAATATTAGCATTAACATTAAGACCAATATTAGCATTAATGTTAACACTAATATTGTTATCACTTATATTAGTGTTATTGTTATCACCTCCATCCATCCAGCCATGCTTTTTTGTTTACATTGCACTTTTTAGATCAGACCTCGTCAGCTCCAATTGGAAGATGACCAACCTCATGATGTCAGTGCTAATGTTCGCATGTTTCTATTTTGCGCCCTGTCTTATTACCCCATGTCAGCTATATCTAATTTGCTGTATGTCCATGATCCACACATGATCACACGAACATTGACCTCCAAACACCTCAGTAAGAGTGCCTTAATCCCTCCGTCCTGGTGGATGATCAGACTTCTTGCTGATTGATGAATTAAGATTGCGTCCGCCGAAGTCCTGATAGCGTTGTTATGGAAATGAGCGCTAAATCGCTGGTTGCCATGGCAGTGGAACTAATTCCTCCAACCTTTTGTTCCACTGCCTTGTACTTGACACAACTAACGAAAACCCTGTGAACAAGCAGGGGATATTTGCGGTTGGCCATGTTATGCACCACACCGCTACATTCACTGACAAGTGTATTTCGGTGGCTTGGTGATGAAATGCTGCGTCTGTGTTAAAGTAACAAAATCTCTAGGGATGCTTGCATTAAGTGCCTGTGAGTGTGGGTGGGGTGGAGGGTGGGGGGGGGGGGGGGGGGGGGGGGGGCTGTATGGTTATATTAGCCAGTGGTTTGTGTAAGGTAAGTAGAGCTCCATTGAGTGTTCATAAATGTAGCGATTGGTGTTCTCAAAGCATTAGCTTCTTCTGTGATTGGTTGGTGAATAATCTATTGGTTGTCTATATACAGTATGCCCATAAATTGACGAGCAACCAGTGCATTGCTTGTCTATATACTCATCGACATTGACTTCCGACCAGTCCATTGTTTGTCTATATATGTCCTGCGATTGGCTAGCAACCAGCCCATTGTTTGTCATTGGGGCCTCACATTGACTAGCGACTCTTCTATTGTTTGTCTATACGTGCCTTGACAATAACTGGCGACCAGTCTGCTGTTTGTCTATACAGTATGTGCCCTGACATTGACTGGTGACCAGTCCAGGGTGTACCCCACCTCTTACTCAGTCATTTCGGAAAGGTTCCAGCTCCTCCACAACCCTAATGAGAACAAACAGTATAGACAATGGATGAAGGACACACATTATGCCTTTATGAAGAAAAGCACAACGACGTTGACTAAATAACCTAATGACCTGCCCAGCTGGACCTGGCTGGAGGGCATACATGTATACACACACACACGCGTACACACACACGCGTATACACACACACATGCACACACACACGCACACACACACAAACACACGCACACACACACGCACACACACACACACACACGCACACACACATCGAGTAACAGAAGAGTGAAAAGCAGGAAGTTAACAAGGCGTATGAGGATTGTGTGCGAGTGCTGCTCAACTACACACACGCAGACACACGGACGCACGCACACACACACACGCACAGTTGGTGTTCCTCCAACACAACCCAGTCCTGTTAAACTGGGCCTCGACTCAGCTGAAAGACTCCCAAAGTCTTACAGCCATTGAGGTCACGCTAGTCCACACACATACATACACACACACGTGCACACACACATACACACGCATACACACACACACACACACATCTACGCAAGCATGCATGCATGCATGCACACTCGCTGCTGTCAGGATGATCTTGGTTGTCTCGGGATAATTCGGGCATAATTAGACGGATTCTCGTGGGGCAATGCAGAGACTCTGTGTGTGCATAGCTCCACCAGCTACACACATACACACACACACACATACACATACATACGCACACACCAAAACAACGTGAGCAACAGTCATGTGACCTGCACTGTCCTAACCTCGGCTCCTCAGCAGCCTGAGGACAAAATAATCATGTTAAGTTAGTGCAGCAGAAGCAGCAGCGCCCCCTGCAGGCTTGCTTCACTCTTTACCGACTCATTTGTTTGCTTCATTTCCGTGACTGCCGATTATTCACCCATGCTTCCCATGTTTTTTCATCAGTTCATCAGTAGTGGGAAGTAATGAAGTACAAATACATTGTTGGTGTACAGCACAGTACTTAAGTTCACTGTGTACTTGAGTAGATTTTCCAGCTACCTGCTCTTGAGTATTTATTTATTTTTTATTTTTTTTATTTTACTTTTATTTTGGAAGCAAATATCTGTAATTTCTATTGCGTTGTCAAAATAGGCTTGTTACATTTTTGTTTGTAACAAAGGAATGCCATAAATAGAGAGCGCTAATGTTATACATGGTTGATTAATTGATCTCTCATAAAACAGACATGAGAAACCTAAATCAGGGAAAAAATTCAGAGAAGCAAGCTATTCCCTATGGCCTTATTCAACAAAATTGATATTGCGAGGCACATTGTCAGGTTTGGGGGTGATGGTGGCAAAAAGGATGATCCAAATGCAGGTAAGCAGGGAGACAAGGCAGCAGTGCAAGAATCTCAAAATGATATTTAATTTTAAAAACAATAAACGCAAACAAGGATGGAGGCAAAAAAATACTAAATTAACAAAGTCCCCCCCAAAAAACAATGTTCCAAGCAACAAAGAAACACTAGGGGTAAACTCACCACATAAAACATAACATGACGAGAGAAACGTGACTCACAGCAACAACTAAAAATGACAATGCACCAACCAGGATTGTAAGAAACAATGGAATGTACAATCCATTCAAAATATAACCTATAACCGGACAACCTGATGAGAACGGTGACATGCGTACGTGGTGGTTTTACAAGCTCAGCCATGCAGCCTTCTGACTATAGGACACACCATCACTTTTATATATGTTTACCCTTGATTTGAAGTAGAAAGCTATCAAATTCCTTCTCTTTAACTTTTGTTACTAACCGGAGTTAATAATCCAGCCAAGAAACTATAATAGTCTACTCTGCGAGAGGCTGCGGTACGTCCCACCGAGCCTCCGTGTGTGCGGTGAGTGTATGCAAATGAATGACAGACTATTCAGTCATGCATCCTGTCACCACACTCTCTGATTGGATGTTCTTGTCCCGCCATGCCCACTTGTAAAATAATAATTAAAATTGAAAAGATGGGACCAAATAGGGATGATTTTTACAAAAAATAAACCATTTTAATAATATTTTGCTGGCAGGTCATACAGCTAGTTAAAACATATATATGACAAAAAGTGTTGTTTTTTTCTAACTGCAAATTCTCTCTTTAAGTAAAACAGGTGAATCAGTACTTTTACTTTTACCAGAGTCTTTTCATACACAAGTATCTGTACTTCTAATTAAGTACAGTTAGAGTGCTTTTGTCACTTCTGCAATTAAGTCATGCTAGCATATTAGCACACGGAGGCCCTAGCAGCAATCGCATTAGCACGCCATTTTGTCGTACAATGTTAGCTGTTGTGTGAGTGCAAACTGGTCGCCATGACGGGAATGGACGTGTCTGTGTTTGTGTGTGAGTGTGTGTGTGTGTGTGTGTGTGCATGTGTGTGTGTGGGAAGGACTTATCAGCTTTGTGTCACAGCTGGACACAGCAAGGCATTGTGGGAAACAGGAAATCTAGGAAAATGGCAACGTGAAGGTCGAGCATGGCGGCAATAATCTCACTGAGATGTTCATATTGTGTGTGTGTGTGTGTGTTTGTGTGTGTGTTTTCATGGTCCTCAGGTAATAACTAAAACACACACACACACACATCACGACCCACATCGCAAACATACACGCACACACACAGATCTAGGTCACAGCTGTTCACTACAACATTGGTGTGTTCAAGTCACCTTAGTCTTCTCTATTGTTAACATCATTATCATCATCATTATCATTATCATCAGCATCCTCATCAGCATCATCATCTTCATCCTTTTCAGATGATAAAGAAGCAAACTGATCAACATTTTTGCCTATTTTCTAACATGTTTAAAATCAAACACTAACCCAGTCATTCCCAAAATGAAAAGAGTGCTCGGTCCCATTTTGAAATCTGAAAATCCTCTGAAGCCCTCCAAAACTCAAACATTTCAGACTAGGGTCAATAATTCACAATTGGACAGATTTCATAACCCGAAGAAGTGCAGGTGCACAATAGGGTATACATTAAAAATGCAAATTAATTATCCATTCAATTCACGCTCTCTGATCTTAATGTAAATGTGAGCTTTTAACCATCAACATAAATGATAATAATGATAATCATTATTATTATTGTCATTATAATAATAATAATAATGATAATTAACATATTGAAATACAGTATGAACAAGACAAACAAGTACATTAAATCAGACCCTTTATTACACATTTAAAAACATGGATTTTATATATTGCAATCAATCACAGCTTTACAATTCCTAAAGAAGGAATATGTGCAAACAAGGCTGGCCCTAGCCAATGAGTGATATTTTATATGGCAACCACCTCCATCGGCGATTAACATGCGCTTACAAAAGAAGTCGAATAGCATCGTTTTCAACGTTGTTTTTAATTTATGAGATAACATAACACACAATTTCAAACATAAAATCGAACATTTTAATCATCATTTTAATTACTGTATCGGGGACAGTGCCTCTGGATTGGCAGACTGGGGTGGTGGTCCCCCTTTTTAAGAAGGGGGACTGGAGGGTGTGTTCCAACTACAGGGGGATCACACTCCTCAGCCTCCCTGGTAAGGTCTTTTCAGGGGTGCTGGAGAGGAGGGTCCGTCAGGAAGTCGAATCTCAGATTCAGGAGGAGCAGTGTGGTTTTCGTCCTGGCCGTGGAACAGCGGACCAGCTCTACACCCTCGGCAGGGTCCTCGAGGATGCATGGGAGTTCGCCCAACCAGTCTACATGTGTTTTGTGGACATGGAGAAGGCGTTCGACCACCGTGTCCCTTGAAGAGTCCTGTGGAGGGTGCTTCTGGAGTATGTGGTACCTAACCCCCTGATACGGGCTGTTGGGTCTCTGTAGGACCGGAGTCAGAGTTTGTTCCGCATATCCGGCAGTAAGTCGGACTCATTCCCAGTGAGGGTTGGACTCCGCCAAGGCTGCCCTTTGTCACCGATTCTGTTCATAACTTTTATGGACAGAATTTCAAGGCCCAGCCGAGGCATAGAGGGGGTCCGGTTTGGTGGCCTCAGTATTGCATCTCTGCTTTTTGCAGATGATGTGGTTCTGTTCGCTTCATCAAGCCGTGATCTCCAACTTTCACTGGACCGGTTCGCACCCGAGTGTGAAGCGGCTGGGATGAGAATCAGCACCGCCAGATCTGAGACCATGGTCCTCAGTCGGAAAAGGGTGGCGTACCCTCTCCAGGTCGGGGATGAGATCCTGCCCCAAGTGGAGGAGTTCAAGTATCTTGGGGTCTTGTTCACGAGTGAGGGAAGAATGGAACGGGAGATCAACAGGCGGATCGGTGCATCGTCTGCAGTGATGCGGACTTTGTATCGTTCCGTTGTGGTAAAGAAGGAGCTAAGTCGAAAGGCGAAGCTCTCAATTTACCGGTCGATCTACGTTCCTACCCTCACCTATTGTCACGAGCTGTGGGTCCTGACCGAAAGAACAAGATCCAGGATACAAGCGGCCGAAATGAGTTTCCTCTGCAGGGTGTCCAGGACTTCCTTTCGAGATAGGGTGAGAAGCTCGGTCATCCGGGAGGAGCTCAGAGTAGAGTCGCTGCTCCTCCACATCGAGAAGAGCCAGATGAGGTGGCTGGGGCATCTGATTTGGATGCCTCCCGGACACCTCCCTGGTGAGGTGTTCCGGGCACGTCCCACTGGGAGGCCCCAGGACACGCTGGAGAGACTACGTCCTTCGGCTGCCCTGGGAACGCCTCGGGATCCCCCCGGAAGAGCTGGATGAAGTGGCTGGGGAGAGGGAAGTCTGGGCGTCCCTGCTAAAGCTACTGCCCCGTGACCCGACCTCGGATAAGTGGTAGAAAAGGGATGTATGGCTGGATGGATGGATAATTACTGTATCGTACCTGCCAAATAAAATGATGCGAGTAACTTGCCGTTGCAACACCTAATGGGACAAACCAAAAGTAAGCAACAATTTGACCTTTCTTTCTCCCATTTGGCCTCTTTTTTTCTTCCCTGTATTCTCTACACTTTTGGTCGTTTTGACATGTTTACAAAGTTGTCTGGGGTCACATCAATACATTTGCCCCTAGCCCAACAGAGAGCAAGGAGTATACCAATCAGCCAGAGGAGGGAGTATTTGCTATTGTCATCCATCCATCCATCCACATTCTGTACCGCTTTATCCTCACAAGGGTCGCAGGTGTGCTGGAGCCGATCCCAGCTATCTCCGGGCGAGAGGCGAGATACACCCTGAACTGGTCGACAGCCAATCGCAGGCTATTATCATTTGTAATAATATTAATTGGGCATTGCTTTAAATTTCAATCTATGTTAGCTTTTCTATGTTAAGAGTTAGTTGCAAATAATGTATGTGTCGCTTCCCCACTTGAAAGAGATTGATTCATTGACAGAAGACTTGATCTAGATTTTACTCAATGACCAAGCAACATTTTCGTTTTGTCTGATTTTCTTTTAGCATTCAGTAGTTTGACAGTTCATCAAGCGATTTCTAGCAAAGAGGTGCTAAGCATGAGTTTTAGGTGTGAGGTTTTAATGGGTGATACAAGTAGTTTATTTTGTGTTCATGAGTCTTATGTTTGAGGGGAAAATTCCTTGTGTGTTTTTTGGAGATGGCAAATAAAGATGATTCTGATTCTGATTCTGATTCTGGAAGAAGCTGTTCATGTGGCAAAGTTCTGGTCCGAACGGACCGAAACCTCCTGCCTGAGGGTTCAGGGTCGAACAGGCTGTGTCCAGGGTGAGTAGTGAGTAGTGTCAGCTGTAATCCGACCCGCCCGCCCCTGTGTCCTGGAGACGTCCATTCATTCACATTCACCTGGGAGCCGTCAGCCGATCACCTGATGACGATATGGCAATCATGACCGACTCACTCCGCATTGTCCCTTAACGTTTACGTTACCTCTTAATTTGTCATAAATTGACTCTATTATCAATGTGTGTAACAGTTTTATCAACTTAAACTGATTTTACACTTTTTTTATATATATATTTAAAAAAAACATTTAAACCCAAAAGTGTTTGCTTGTTTTTTCAAAATTGTAACTTTTTCACGTAACATGTTGATGTGCAAAGCAACCCCCACTGTGCTGCCCCGATGATAATTATGATTATGTTGCAAATGATACTTTTCGACAAAGCTTGTCTGATCATTTTCTTTTCAACTTTCAACTTCCGACATCTGTTGCCACCACAGGCGCGGCACGTAACGGCTATGCTAACGCTGTGGACGGTGAAGATGGTGGCGGCGAGGGTGAGGAGGGGGGAGAAGAGGACGGAGGAGGAGATGGGGGAGAGGAGAGAGGCGGCGGGGACTGGGACGAGGACCTGGAAGGCGAGGACGGCGGAGTGAGGATGACCAGGACGGACACCCTCCACTCCACCACGAGCTCCACTGGAACACAACGTAGGAGAGGACAACACGCTAAGAAACAAGTGAGACAACACGTGAAGAGATACAGTGCATTTTAGATTGAGCCTGAATTTTCACCTGCAAGCATTATACCCCTAACTTTTTGAAAGTAGCGTGAGACAAACCGCTAAGAGACAACGCGCTCAGTAACTGCAGGGACACATTTTACCGCTCAAGCAAAGCTTGCGCGCACACACCCAGTAGTAATCCTTAATGAAACAGGTATGTCATAATAGGCACACACATGCACACACATACATCATTAAGCCCTATAAAGCAGGTACTCCACTGCGGACAATGGATCAATTATTTTCACATGGCTTCTCTTTAGAAGAGTTGAGGCAGCGCGTGGGCATTTCTCTATATGCGAGGGTGTCTTTCCACTTGCTAGTGCCTTTTAGGGTCACGTCCTGCAAACCCCAGTTAAACCAACCCGGCCTTTTATTTTATCGAGCACAGTGCACCTGTGGTCTGAAAACATGTTTCACAAAGTGGAATGAAGAAAAAAGACTGTTGGAAATAAATACATTTTATATAATTGTATATATTATTATTATTTAGTTTGTATTCGTTTTATTATCTTATGTAATATGAATAATAATCTATTAATAACGTAATTAAGTTGTAAATGTAGGTCAGTACTTTTGATACTTTTGACAATATTTAGGCAAGCACATAAAGCCTTGAAGGCCCTGCCTGTGTGCCACTGATGTTAAGCGTTCATGTGGTTTTGGAAAATGAATTAATGGGGATAAATTATATATATACACACGCACACACACACACACGTGTATATATATATATATATATATACGTATATACACACACACACAGACACAGACACACACACACACACACACACACACACATAGATAGATAGATAGATATTTTTTACATAAATATAAATAAATACTAATTACAATACAAATACAAATATACAGTGTAGACCTAGTGATTCTCAACTGGTGGGTCGGGATCCAAAAGTTTGTCGCAGAGCCATTTTGGGTGGGTTGCGGACAGGTAGTAAAAAATTCGTATGCTGATTTTTTTCAGTACAGTACACATATTATTAGGTAAGCGACAAGTGTTACTCACTTTTGCTCTAGTCTTGTTTACTCCATAAGCAAATCCAGTGCGGCTCACCCTCTGGCTTGCGGGCGTTATGGCTAGCAAAAGGCTTTTGGAGATACTGTATGTCAAACTCACTTGAAACGGCGTTTAAAAATATAACATACTGTGTTTTCAGAGGCTATTTTTAAACAAAAAAAAAATCTTTATTGGTCTGAACTTCTATAAAAGAGGGTCGCAACTTTGGAACTATGGGGTTAATGCCACAGACAGGGTGGGACTTCTGGCAAAGACATTTCTGCCACCCCAAGTACTTCTGGGGACCACATTCACCATGGTGTCAGGGTTAGACTTTTGTAAATGTTATCTGCCAGTCAATGCTACGGCATGCTCCCAAAGTAAAATTAAACGGTTCAAGTTTAAGGGAACAAAAAGCACTACTGTCGATCATTGATGTGTGCCTTTGTCTTTTTTTTTTTTTTTCCCCCAATGTGTCCCTTTGTGTGAGGCTTCTATAGTATTAGCCGGTGAGAACAGCAGCCGCCGAGCAGGCGACACTGCTGAGTGAAGCATAGGGCAAAATGATAAGCGAGGAGGACAAGTTTTCCGATCGTGTAAACATTATGCCAACAAAAAAATATTGCGACACATTGCCGATTCTATTTTGGAGCTCGCGGATGATCAAAGGCTTATTTGGAGGCAGTCAGTAGCACCTTGGCTTAAATATTAACACATGTAGGTATGTTACTAAATCCAGAAAAACGGCCGCTATTTTCTTTCCATTTAGCTGTGCCGGAAATACGGTACGTGATTTTAGTGGAGGTCCACAAAAATCTTATTTTGTCATTGTTTGTGTTTATGGCGAAGTTTTATTGTTTTAGCCCCCCTAAAACCAATGTTAGCCCCCCTGAAATAAATGTGGGTTTCCCAAAAATGCCACCCTCCCTTCCAGTGGACGATTAGGTTTTATAAAATTAAGCATTCACTATATGAGCAAATACACCGGAAATACAATACCGCTTTTCACCTTTGGAAAATGTTTGCGCTAAGAGACAGGTGAGACAACACGCTAAGAAAAGGATGAGACCACGCGCTAAGAGACAGGTTGCATGACACAGTTAGAAACGGGTGAGGGAACATGCCAGTCGGCAGGTTGGACAACACGCTGAGAAACGGGTGAGACAATTTGCTAAGTGTCTTTTTTGAGACAACACACCATGAGACAACACACCATGAGACAACACGCTAAGAAACAACAAGGTGGTAAGCTGATGATGTTTCTGCCTGTCCAGGTCCAGGGCACCAATCAGGTACAACGAGCTCCCCGAGCGTTGTTCTGCCTGAAGCTCAACAACCCCATCAGACGTGCGGCGCTCTCCATTGTTGAATGGAAGTATCCTTTTTATTCCAGTTGGCTTACTGTTAGCATACTAATGACCGTAATGATCACTTCCTGTTACCATTGTTTAACCCAAAAATAAATAAATAAATAAATAAAATTAAAAATAATACTTAAAAAAATAAATAAATTATATATATATATATATATATATATATATATATATATATATTTTATTTTTATTTATTTTTTAAATTTTATTTATTTTTTTAATTTGTTTTTTTTTTTTTTTTTTTTAAGCGGCTCTGAAAATGGATGGATGGATGGATGGATGGATATATATATATATATATATATATATATATATATTATCAAGACCTGGTTTGTTACATAAATCACAAATATTTTGACCTAGTAAAGCTTCCTTAGTGTCCCTAGGCCATTTGACATTTTCATCCTGCTAGCCATCTTTGCTAACTGTGTCGCTTTGGGTGTGTCCAAACCATTTCCTGAGGACGACTCCAATTCCACCAACCACGACCTGGTGAGCTGTGCACTCCACACATCTCACATGATGCACACACATAGACCAGACCAGGGGTGTCACTAGGTTTTATGGATGGCGGGGGTGGGGGGGTGTCTTAGCCCCCCGGAAGATGCACAGGATGTGAGCGAATGTAGCGTGCGTGCACAAAATTTCAAAAACAGCTGACGAAGACTGAGAAATTGCTTTTTCATGTTTTTGGACAGATTTAAAGACAGTACAATACTGGGTAAGGGTTCAAAGTTTCTGTTAAATTTGTAGTGGTATTTCAGATAGTTTTTTGTGTATAAAAACACAGGAAGTATGTTTACAGCATTAACCACCAAAAAAGGAATGATGTACACATTGTTACAGTGCATAGACCATTTTACACTTGAGACTATATCAATCCGGCGGCACGGTGGCCGACTGGTTAGAGCGTCTGCCTCACAGTTCAATCCCCAGCCCCGCCTGTGTGGAGTTTGCATGTTCTCCCCGTGCCTGCGTGGGTTTTCTCCGGGCACTCCGATTTCCTCCCACATCCCAAAAACATGCATGGTAGGTTAATTGACAACTCTAAATTGCCCGTAGGTGTGAATGGTTGTTTGTTCATATGTGCCCTGCGATTGGCTGGCAACCAGTTCAGGGTGTACCCCGCCTCCTGCCCGATGATAGCTCCAGCACACCCGCGACCCTAGTGAGGATAAGCGGCTTAGAAAATGAATGGATGGATGGACTATATCAATCCCAGGATCCACATGTCTGGAAACGATGAGTCCCAGCCTTGGAACAATGAGTCGCTGTAACTTAACACGGAGTACAGATATAGTAATCCTCCCCTATATGACGGTTGTTGCTTCGCGGTCCGCTGTGCTGCAGATTTTTATTCCAGTTGTTGTTGTTCTTTTATAGTGTTTGTACAATATTTTTCTGTTATCCATTGCTCTTGCTGTCTGTCAATACACAATATATTATGATTCAGCCTGCCACGGTAGCAAATTTTTTTAGGACGATCTAGTTTCCCAAAAACTATCACGATTAACGATGGTATCGTTGATATTTTTTTATGCCACTGATATAATGATATTATACAACATATTAATTCAAAGTACATTCTTTTGAAGAACAATTAACTTTCAATTCTGAAGACCATCGAACATTGGCATTGTAATGTAGAACAATAAATAAAATGTCTGACTGGTGCGGATAAGTGGTTCAGAAAATGGATGTAATGGATGGATGTATGAATGAAATAAAAAATATACTGTAAATAAATCAAACTCAGGCTCTGTTCCCAAAAATTGCACTTAAACAAATATTAAACATTTGGCACATAGGTATCGAGTCATTAAACCACTAAGGAGGCCCAAAAATGTCTTAAAGCCTGCCACATTTGAATGAATTAAAAAAACAACACCGTGTACATACTTGAAAGCATTTGGGCTTTGTCACTAGTTTTAAATCAGATGTCATACATTTTAATATCACTGTTAATTTTTTGTATTTATTTTTTTTAATTGTATGAATGTTGTCATGTTGTGTACTGTATAATGTCTGCTGCCTTTTGGCTTTTGAAAAAGATTTTATATCTCAATAAGCTTTTACCGGGTTAAACAAAGGATAAATAAAATAAAAATAAAAATAAAATAAGGCCCGCCCTCGAGCTGCTGGACTGTGATGTGAGATCTTTACCTGTTAATCAAATGACGCTGAAAATGAGTTTGCTGAAGTCAACGACTGCCTGAATATTGATAACGTGTGCCGCTGTAGTTATAGTTTATAAACGGTCACCTTTGCCGTGTGCGTGTGTCTGTGTTTGTGTGTGTGTGCTATGTGGGGAACACACACACAACTCTGAGCGCTGATGTTTTAACAATGTCGCCGCAGTTGAGTAAGCTTTTTAGCTCCAGCCCTTAGCTCACTAGCTCGTTAGCTCCCAGGCTAGCGAATGTAATAAACAATTATCTTTCCCTTTGTCCCTTTGAGCAAACGTCGTTCTGCCAGCGGCTTGCTGCATCATGAGTGGTGCGGCGGGTGTTACCATCCATCCATTTTCTGAACCGCTTATCCTCACTAGGGTTGTGGGCGTGCTGGAGCCTATCCCAGGTGACTCTGAGCGAGAGCTAGGGTACACCCTGAACTGGTCGCCAACCAATCACAGGACACATCTGAACAAACAACCATTCGCACTCACATTCATACCTACGGACAATCTAGAGTCTTCAATTAACCAAACTCACATTTGCACCTACGGGCAGTTAGAGTCTTCAGTTAACCGACCATGCATGTTTTTTTGGAATGTGTGAGGAAACCGTAGTACCTGGAGAAAACCCAGGCAGGCACAGGGAGAACACGCAAACTCCACACAGGCAAGGCCAGATTTGAACCAGACGTGCTAACCTGTCGCCTACCGTGCTGCTGGGTTTTACCACAACAATGGAAAATTTATCAAGTCCAGAAAAAACTCCCACGTTCATTGTATTTATGGAACTATAACCTGCCCTCCTCTGCCTCTGATTGGTTAGCACCAAGACAGGATTCGTACTTTTGATTCGCTGCATGTGAAAGCTCTTCACCAACACACACACACACACACACACACGCACACACATGCACACACTTTTTCGATTGACACTACTGCAAGACTGTGAATTCTTCCACTTCAATATATCTTGAAACACATTGAATTAATAACTGATCAATATAGAGGCTAATGACATGACTTTGGCTTAGAACACAATAACTGTTTGCTTCCTAACACTTTTGAAGTCACAGAGATATCTTGGGCACAAATGTGACTAAATTGGTTACAGAAGAATATTATTCAATTACTTTTAAATCAAATAATAATGTAATATAAAAGTAGTCTTGAAAATATCTGGGACAGGTTAGTTTGGCTTACAGTGGGTACGGAAAGTTTTCAGACCCCCTTAAATTTTTCACTCTTTGTTATATTGCAGCCATTTATGAAAATCATTTAAGTTCATTTTTTTCTTGATTAATGTTCACACAACACCCCATATTGATAGAAAAAAACTGAATTGTTTAAATTTTTGCAGATTAATTAAAAACGAAAAACAAAAATATCACACAGCCATACGTATTCAGACCCTTTGCTGTGACACTCATATTTAACTTGGGTGCTGTCCATTTCTTCTGATCGTCCTTAAAATGGTCTACATCTTCATTGGAGTCCAGCTGTGTTTAATTATACTGATTGGACTTGATTAGGAAAGCCACACACCTGTCTATATAAGACCTTACAGCTCACAGTGCATGTCAGTGCAAATGAGAATCATGAGGTCAAAGGATCTGCCTGAAAAGCTCAGAGACAGAATTGTGGCGAGGCACAGATCTGGCCAAGGTTACAAAAAAATCTCTGCTGCACTTAAAGTTCCTAAGAGCACAGTGGCCTCCATAATCCTTAAATGGAAGACGTTTGGGACGATCAGAACCCTTCCTAGAGCTGGCCGTCCAGCCAAACTGAGTAATCGCGGGAGAAGAACCTTGGTGAGAGAGGTAAAGAAGAACCCAAAGATCACTGTGGCTTAACTCCAGAGATGCAGTCGGGAGATGGGAGAAAGTTCTAGAAATTCAACCATCTCTGCACCCCTCCACCAGTCGGGGCTTTATGGCAGAGTGGCCCGACGGAAGCCTCTCCTCAGTGCAAGACACATGAAAGCCAGCATTGAGTTTGCTAAGAAAAACACCTGAAGGACTCGGACTCCAAGATGGTGAGAAATAAGATTCTCTGCTCTGATGAGACCAAGATAGAAATTGTTGGCCTTAATTCTAAGTGGCATGTGTGGAGAAAACCAGGCACCTGTCCAATACAGTCCCAACAGTGAAGCATGGTCGTGGCAGCATCATGCTGTGGGGGTGTTTTTCAGCTGCAGGGATAGGGAAACTGGTTGCAATCAAAGAAAAGATGAATGCAGCCAAGTACAGGGATATCCTGGACGAAAACCTTCTCCAGAGTGCTCAGAACCTGAGACGGGGCCAAAGGTTCACCTTCAAAAAAGACAATGACCCTAAGCACACAGCTAAAATACCGAAGAAGTGGCTTCAGAAAAACTCCGTGACTGTTTTTAAAGGGCCAGCCAGAGCCCTGACTTAAACCCAGTTTAGCATTTCTGGAAAGACCTGAAAATGGCTGTCCACCAATGTTCACCATCCAACCTGACAGAACTGGAGAGGATCTGTAAGGAGGAATGGCAGATGGTCCCCAAATTCAGGTGTGAAAAACCTGTTGCATCATTCCCAAAAAGACTCATGGCTGTATTAGCTCAAAAAGGTGCTTCTACTCAATACTGAGCAAAGGGTCTGAATACTTATGGCCGCGTGATATGTGCGTTTTTCTGTTTTAATAAATCTGCAAAAATTTCAACTATCCCGTTTGTTTTTTTCTGTCAACATGGGGTGCTGTGTGTACATTAATGTGGAAATAAATGAACTTAAATGATTTTAGCAAATGGCTGCAATATTAAAAAAAAAAGAGTAAAAAATTTAAGGCGGTCTGAATACTTTCCGTACCCACTGTATATTTATCTCTTGGCTCTCTCCACTTTCTAATCATTATTCTCCTAAAGTAAGATTTCAAGTTAAGTCTCTTATACAATGAAATGTTTCATATTTCAAATCCATATTGAGTTCCATATGATTCCTAGAGTGTGTCACAAATGGCTTTATTCTGTGAAATCCTTTACACTCACATTTCTAGTAGATTTTACTCTCTCAACTCATCCACCCTAATTCCTACAGTTCAATATGGGTGGAGTGATTATTATTATTATTATTATTATTATTATTATTAATAATATCCACTGATGGAAACTGTAAGTGAATGAGCTCAGCTCCTGTTTCATGGTGAAACAGCCAGGAGCTTCACAATACAGGTCTGACTATTTATTATTTTGCACTTTAAAAGTATAATTTGGATTTATTATTTATTGAGAGCGGCACGGTGGCCGACTGGTTAGAGCGTCAGCCTCACAGTTCTGAGGTGCGGGGTTCAATCCCTGTCCCCGCCTGTGTGGAGTTTGCATGTTCTCCCCGTGCCTGCGTGGGTTTTCTCCGGGCACTCCGGTTTCCTCCCACATCCCAAAAACATGCATTAATTGGAGACTCTAAATTGCCCGTAGGCATGACTGTGAGTGCGAATGGTTGTTTGTTTCTATGTGTCCTGCGATTGGCTGGCAACCAGTTCAGGGTGTACCCCGCCCCCTGCCCGATGACAGCTGGGATAGGCTCCAGCACGCCCGCGACCCTAGTGAGGAGAAGCGGCTCAGAAAATGGATGGATGGATTATTTATTGAGATTATTTTCAAGGTTTTCTAAAAAAAAAAAAAATTATTATTCAAATGTAGAATATGCTTATGTTTAAGTTAAGCAGTGGTTATGTTGCAATTCAAATATATATTTTTGTTGTTGGTTTATTAAAGTTATTTTTCAGGATTTATAATTTGTATTTATTTTTTTCAATTGTAGTAGATTCTTATTTTTAAAAGTTACTTGATGTAACCCATTGGTTAATAATAAATGGGTAAATTTTTCTCATACCTACTGTTGCTGATTATTGTTCTCTGTTTGAGTAATATCACTTGATCAAGCCTTTTCTAACATTCCATACTACAAAATAAGTAAACTATGTATGATTATTGCTTATATTGGATTGGACCGATATAAGTATCGGACAAAATTCAAGGCTGCAATATTGGTATAGGAAGTGAAAAAGTTGGATCGGGGTATCCCTTGTTTTAACAATTAGTTAGTTCTGTCCCCCTGCTAACAGCAGAAAGTCCTATGCTACTACTAACTAGCTTGTCAGGTACATACTCGCGGTTCGGCACTCGGAGATTTGCCTATCTGTAGATTTTTCTTTTTGTTTTTTTTTGGGAGAAGGGCAACCAACCCCAAAAACCCTTATTGATGATTTATTCTATTAAGCTAGGCTAACCCTGCGCTAGGACAAGCTAAAGTTAAGCGAATCACCTGCTGACTCCGTTCATGTGTCGTAGATGTGTTTGTATGATGATTTTGACACAAAATTAGGGCATTTAGATGCAAAGAGAGGACATTTTGACACAAAAAGGAGACTTAGACACAAAGAGGAAATTTAGATGCTAAATAAAGACATTTAGACACAAATTGAAGACATTTAGACACTTTGAGGACAGATACTAAGAGATGACATTTGGAGACAAAATGAAGTAAATTCTTTACAAAATGAGGACATTTAGACAGAACTTGAGGACATTGAGGACTTTAGAGATTAACAGAGGACATTTTTACACCTTTTAGGTCTTTTATATATTATGAGAGGACATTTGGATGCAAATTGAGGACATTTAGACACAAAGTGAGGACATTTAGACAATTGAGGACATTTAAACACTATGACGTAGGGACATCTTGTGTTTCCTCTAGGAACAAGTGGAGTATGTCTTCCTCATTATCTTCACTGTGGAAACCTTCCTGAAGATCCTGGCTTACGGTCTGGTCATGCATCCAAGTTCTTACATCCGAAACGGCTGGAACCTTCTGGACTTTGTCATTGTCATCGTCGGGTAAGCTAAGCTAAAATTGTTGCGTTATTGTTATGTTATTGTTTAGTTGTTATTTATCTTATGTTATCGTTGAATAAGCAGATAAACTTGTATCTTGATTATAAATCATATTTATATAATGACATTTTAGCTGTGGTGTAAATGGATAAAGTGTAGTTTGTGGTTGCACTGCAGTGGTGCGGTGGTAAATTTTTGTGTTACTGTTGCATCATTTTGATTATGTTATTGCTGTGCCAATGTGTTGTTACATTGTTTTTGTTGTCTAACTTACTTATTGTTTTTTATTTTATTTTATTGCTATGTTATTGTTATGTTATTGTTATGTTATTGTGTTGGTGTTATACTGTTGTTGTTCTATTACATTATTTTTATATTATTACGTTATTGTTACATTTATAGTATGTAATTATTTATGACACTTATAGTTGAACATATCCATCTTAGCTACCGGGTGAAAGGATAGAGTGTAAGTGGTTGCGGTGCAGCGGCGCGGCGTTAAAGTGTTTGCAAGTGGAGGCAAACATGGGCTGACGTCCTCGTTTGCCGGGCGTCCCGAGCGGATCCCTGCGGCGGTGCTAGAATTGGTGTGATTCAGCCCCGTTGTTGCAAGCGTGCGTAATGTTTGGCTTGTCACGGCGGGCCGGTGGACCCTCTTGCTGGTGCTCACAATGTTTGGTCACCGGTGACCTCGCGGCATGTCCTCAGGGTTGTGATGAAGGTTGTTGTCATAGTGGCTGGAGAACAAATGCCCTCAATTGACTCATTTTGTTAAGTTGCAGGGATCTCATTTGAAGTGTGTCCTGCATCTGAGACGCACACAAATGAGCAGGGACGCATAAAGCATGCTGAATATGCGTCCACCGACGCACAGCATTGCTTACCCACGTATGTGTGTGTGTTGCAGAAGTGCTTCAGCTGATTATTATCCACTAAAAGTACGAGTCCTGTCTTGGTGATAGCCAGTACCCATTTAGAGGCAGAGGAAATAAATACTACGGAGACATTTTTCCGGACTCAATAAATTGTCATTGCTGTGGTAACACGTGGCGCACCGCTCACCAAAGCAGAGAGCCGCTGGCGGAACGGCGTTGCTTCAGTAGATGCAGACAAGTGGGACACTTTAGGGAAAGTTAACTATTTATTCATGGCTTAAAGTACTCTGGCGTTGGATCGGACATCTGTCATATGATTTTGTCTTTAAAAGACTCGCACTGTGTGTAAAAAAAAACAAAAACGTGACATGCGAGCGAGCGTGTTAGATAGAGGTGTACGTGCGCTGTAAAAACGTCTACCATACGGTTTGTAATTGTATGGTTATCTTATATTTCACTCTCACCCCGACTGAGGAGCAGTTAGTTCATTTTTTCCTCTGAGGGGGATGGTGGGGCCACTCGCTGCAGACAGGCTCACCGACTTTCACATGCGGGGAGCGGAACAGTCACAAGCCTTGCAATCGATTAGTACAGAGAAGTCTGCGGGCTGGAGGAGTCTGTCTATTCCTGGGCAGGCCACAGTGGCCAGCCAGGTTGCCGCTCGGTGCCAAAATAAAGCATATAACCGCGAGGAACGTTTGAAGTGTACTGCAGCTAGGAGGCTAGCTGCCCTGTTAATCAAAGCACAAGCAAGTGATGCACCATGCTATCACAGTTTGTGGACTGGCCTAAGCACAGTGGCGTCATCCAAGGCAAACCCAGTCAAACAGGGCCTTTCACATCCACATGAACTCAAATATTATACTTCAGTTCAGTTTTGACAAACAAAGGTGGAGTACTGCAGGGATCTCGTTTGATGTGCGTCCCGCGTCCTAGACGCATTAAAATGATCAGGGGCGCAAAGTGCATGGAGAATCTGCATCAACTGACGCACAACATTGCTCACCTACGTATGTGTGCAAGGCTTGAATTAAGCGGTCTTGCATCGCAGTTTGCGGGTCAAAATTCGCATTTTGCACATCACAAAACACATTGAAAAGCAAAACTGCAAATCAGGTTTACCGTGAAGATGGTCGCGAAGACGGAAGCAGGCAGTGGTGTATGTGACACCAATTACATTGGAATTGGGGTTGTATATTAGAGCATAATAAAGAATTGAACACATTTGACAAATTTTGCCCTGGTTCTCAAACAAAATAAATAAGAAAATAAGCACAAGTAAATAAAAAGAGAAAGCTATACATGTTTGTGTAAGTGAGTCATGTAATGTCTCCAAAGACGAACGAAAAACACAAAAACAAAAACAATACTAGAGAGCGCGTAACTGAGGCGACCACACGGGTAGGCGCCATCTTGCAACAAGCGGATAGCGAGGCGTGGAGCAAGGAAGGAGCACTGGGGACGAAGAAGAACAAGGAGGTAAGTACGATCGCGGGGAGTGGAGAAGCTCACATGCAAGTGTGCAAGAGATGGCTTGTGTACCGTGGATGAACGTTAATACTGTGGCGCCGACTTCCAGGATCTGGCAGGCTTAAATGCAGGCAGTGTAGAGAGCTGATTGGGAACAGGTGCAGAGGCAGTGATGAGTGGTGATTGCAGGGGAGAGAGAGAGAGCGAGGGAAAGGCGAGGCACCAAGCGCCACCCAAGTTCCATAAAAGGAACTGCCGAGACAGACCATCACACTTTCTTTAAACATGTATAGCTTTCTCTTTTTATTTACATGTGCTTATTTTCTTATTTATTTTGTTTGGGAACCAGGGCAGAATTTTTAAAATGTGTTAAATTCTTTATTATGCTCTAATATACAACCCCAATTCCAATGAAGTTGGGACGTTGTGGTAAACATATATAAAAACAGAATACAATGATTTGCAAATCATGTTCAACCTATATTTAATTGAATACACTACAAAGACAAGATATTTAATGTTCAAACTGATAAACTTGATTGTTTTTAGCAAATAATCATTAAGTTAGAATTTTATGGCTGCAACACGTTCCAAAAAAGCTGGGACCGGTGGCAAAAAAGTTGAGGAATGCTAATCAAACCCCTGTTTGGAACATCCCACAGGTGAACAGGCTAATTGGGAACAGGTGGGTGCCATGATTGGGTATAAAAGGAGCTTCCCGGAAAGATGGGGCGCGGTTCACCTCTTTGTGAACAAGTGTGTGAGAAAATAGTCGAACAGTTTAAGGACAATGTTCCTCAACATACAATTGCAAGGAATTTAGGGATTTCATCATCTACGGTCCATAATATCATCAAAAGGTTCAGAGAATCTGGAGAAATCACTGCATGAAAGAGGCAAGGCCGAAAACCAACATTGAATGCCCGTGACCTTCGATCCCTCAGGCGGCACTGCATCAAAAACCGACATCTATGTGTAAAGGATATCACCACATGGGCTCAGGAACACTTCAGAAAACTAATGTCTGTAAATACAGTTTGGCGCTACATCCGTAAGTGCAACTTGAAACTCTACTATGCAAAGCAAAAGCCATTTATCAACAACACCCAGAAACGCCGCCGACTTCTCTGGGCCCGAGCTCATCTAAGATGGACTGATGCAAAGTGGAACAGTGTTCTGTGGTCCGACGAGTCCACATTTCAAATTGTTTTTGGAAATTGTGGCCGTCGTGTCCGCCGGGCCAAAGAGGAAAATAACCATCCGGACTGTTATGGACGCAAAGTTCAAAAGCCAGCATCTGTGATGGTATGGGACTGTGTTAGTGCCAATGGCATGGGTAACTTACACATCTGTGAAGGCACCATTAATGCGGAAAGGTACATACAGGTTTTGGAGAAACATATGCTGCCATCCAAGCAACGTCTTTTTCATGGACGCCCCTGCTTCATTCTGCACGTATTACAACAGTGTGGCTTCGTAGTAAAAGAGTGCGGGTACTAGACTGGCCTGCCTGCAGTCCAGACCTGTCTCCCATTGAAATTGTGTGGCGCATTATGAAGCATAAAATATGACAACGGAGACTGGACTGTTGAACAGCTGAAGCTGTACATCAAGCAAGAATGGGAAAGAATTCCACCTACAAAGCTTGAACAAACATTTATTGAATGTTGTTAAAAGAAAAGGTGATGTAACACAATGGCGCACATGACCCTGTCTCAGCTTTTTCGGAATGCGTTGCAGCCATAAAATTCTAAGTTAATGATTATTTGCTAAAAACAATAAAGTTTATCAGTTTGAACATTAAATATCTTGTCCTTGTAGTGTATTCAATTAAATATAGGTTGAACATGATTTGAAAATCATTGTATTCTGTTTTTATTTATGTTTAACACAACATCCCAACTTCATTGGAATTGAATGCATATATATATATATTTGTGTTATATCAGTGGTATAAAAAAAAACCCCATCAACAATAATTTCATTTATCTTGAAAGTTTTGGGGAAAATATATTGTGAAAAATTTCTATCACGGCAGGCCTAAACACATACAATATATTGAGAGAGAGCAAGAGCAATGGTTAACACAAAAATATTGTAGAAACAGTATAAAAGTATAAAAATCTGCAATATAGTGGGACCGCAATATAGTTGTGTCAAGATGCCAAACATTCAGTCATTCATTCATCTTCCGTACCGCTTCTCTTCACTTGGGTCGGGGTCATGCTGGAGCCTCACAGTTGTGCTCATATGTTTGATTACCAGGGCAAAATTTGTAAGATGTGTACAATTCTTTACATGCTCTAATATCATTGTATCAGTGGCATTAAAAAAAAAAAAAAAAACATCAGCAATACTATCGTTTATCGTGAAGGTTTTGGGGAAAATATATCCATCCATCCATTTTCTCTACCGCTTATCCTCACTAGTTCTCGCTGGCGTGCTGGAGCCCATCCCAGCTATCTTCGGGCGAGAGGCGGGATACACCCTGAACTGGTCGCCAGCCAATCGCAGGGCACATATAAACAAAGACCACTCGCACTCACATTCACACCACTCGCACTCACATTCATACCTACAAACAATTTAGAGTCTTCAATCAACCTGCCGTGCATGTTTTTGGGATGTGGGTTGAAACTGGAGCACCCGGAGAAAACCAACGCTGTGTTATTCTTGCATTATTCCTGTTATGTTATTTTTACATTACTGTTACATTTCTGTGAGTTCATAATTATGCTTTAGTTGCATCATTACCGGTATGTTATTTTTATGTCCTTGTCTTTATTTTTACATTATTCTTGATGTATTTTTGCATTATTATTGTGGTGTTGTTATATCAGTGTTATGTTATTGTTGTGTTGTTTGTACGTTCCTGCTTGGTCATTGTTATGCTCGCCATCCAGCTATCCATTTTACCTACCGCTTATCCTCACTAGGGTCATGGGCGTGCTGTGGTTCCTATAATTATTATGTGATTGTTATATTGTTGTTTTGTTGCTCCATTATTGTTGTGATATTGTGTTATTTTGAACATCAGTGTTATGTTTTTATTCCATTATTGTTGCCACATTGTTACAGTATGTTATTGTGTTATTTCCATTATCTTTATGATACTGTTGTCGTTAACATCGTTGCGTCTTTCTTACGTTGTTGTTGCATCATTGTTGCATTTTTTTTTTTATAGGCTATTGTTACATTACTATTGCATGTTATTTTTACGTTACTGTTAAATTGTTACGTAACTGTTTGGTTATTTTTATGCAGTTGTAGCACTACTGTTACAATGTTGTGATTTTGCTGTTGTGTCATTGATATTTTTGCATTGTTGTTGGTGTTACATTATTATTACGCACTTGTTACATTATTGTTATATTGTTGTTATGATATTGTTACTTTACTGCTATCATTCGATTATTAATGTAATTTTTTTGGTGTTACATTGCATTGTTGTTGCCTCATTATTATGTTATTTTTACCATATTGTTGCGTTTACATTGGGTTATTTGCCTTATTGTTACATTGCTGTTGCATAGTTATGTTGTTGTTGTCAGGTCATTGTTGTTACGTTATTGTTGCATTATTTTTATGCTATAGTTACATTATTGTTGCATTACTGCTGTGTCATTATGTGATTGTTGCGTTGTTGTTATGTTGTTGCATTATTGTTAAGCTATTGTTACAGTACTTTTACATTGTGTTTATGATATTGTTACATTACTGTTAAGTTGTCGTTATGCTATTGTTACATTACTGTTACATTATTGCTGTGTTATTGGTATGTTATCAGCCTGATTCTCTACTGCGCTCATGTGTCTCAACTGCGCTCATGTCACAAGCTCTTAGGATGAGCGGGACTTGTCTTCAGCTTGTTAAATATGAGCCTCAGGGTCCACTTCAGTTTAGTCTATGTTGAGTGAGTGTGAAGATCTTCCTGTCCCACCTGATCTGTCTGAGTCCATATGTGGCGTGGACCATCCTTCACACTACTGAAACTTGGTTTTCACACAGTGTTGAAGACTTGTGGAAGTGGTTGCTGTTATTTGATAATGCGGCTTCCTGTCTCCGTAACAGTTTGTTCAGCGTCGTCCTGGAGACCATGACGCACAAGTCGGGCGAGCAGGCGAGCACACACCACATGCCGGGCAAACCTGGAGGTCTGGATGTCAAAGCTTTGCGCGCCTTCCGGGTCCTGCGGCCCCTCAGGCTGGTTTCAGGAGTTCCCAGTGAGTGTGCGCAGCGGTGGCGGTGGTGACATCACTTCATGGGCGCTGACGTACGTGTGTGGACAGGTCTGCAGATCGTGCTGAACTCCATCATGAAGGCCATGGTTCCCCTGCTCCACATCGCTCTGCTGGTCCTCTTCGTCATCATCATCTACGCCATCATCGGCTTGGAGCTCTTCATCGGACGCATGCACAGAACCTGCTACTATATAGAAACTGGTAGATGAACATTAAACATAACAAACATGTGCCTAAATGCAATAGGACTATTTTTTTGTGCTTTCAATCTACAGTTTGACAATATACATTTTTAAATTCAAAATGTAATTCAATTAAATTTTATCCATCGTCACTAGCTGGCATGCACTGCTTACACGAACAACATGGGTATGAAAAGATAGGAGCTACTCTAGAAAGCACAGTCAGTGTTGACAACCTTCGGTATTTGCCCCCTTCTCAAATACTTATTTTTTGCATAGTTTCCCCACTTACATGTTTAAGATTGTCAAACAAATGTAAATGTCAGACAAAGATAACCCAAGTAAACATAAAATGGAGTTTTTAAATGTTAGTTTTATTCATGAAGGGAAAAAAGCTACCTGGACCTGTGTGGAAAAAGTAATGACCTCTCCAAGCCTAATAACTGCTTGGGGCATCCTCAGCAGCAACAACTGAAATCAAGCATTTTCTGTAACTGGCAATGAGTCTTTCACATCTCTGTGGAGATATTTTGCCCCACTCTTCCTTGCAGAATTGTTTGAATTTAGGAACACTGGAGGGGTTTCAAAGCGTGAATGGCCTTTTTAAGGTCATGCCACAACATTTCAATTGGATTCAAGTCCAGACTTTGACTAGGCCAGGCCAAGACCTTCATTTTTCTTTTTTAAGCCATTCAAAATTTGACTTGGTGGTGTGTTTTGCATCGTTGTCCAAGTGCAGAACCCAAGTGCGCTTTAGCTTGGGCTCACAAACTGATGGCCGAACATTCTCCTTAAGCATTTTCTGATTAAGAGCAGAATTCAGGGTACCATCAATCACAGTAAGTCTTCCAGGTCCTGAAGTAGGACAGCAGTCCCAGACAATCACACTACCACCACCATGTTTGACTGTGGGTACGATGTTCTTTTTCTGAAATGCTGTTTTTTTTATGTACACCAGATATAACGAGACACACACATTTTCATCTTGTCGTCCATAGAATAGGCTCCCAAAAATCTTGGGAATTGTGCCTGTGAATATTCTCATTCATCCAGGTCATTTGATTCTTAGGGCATTGAATTGATCATCTTGGAAATCAAAGGACAAGCCTTTATGATCTTTTTGGTTAGCAGTGGTTTTGGCCTTGAAACTCTGCCACAGATGCCATTTTTCCCAGTCTCTTCCTTATTGTTGAGTCATGAACACTGACCTTAAATGAGGCAAGGGAGGCCTGCAGTTCTTTAGTTGTTGGCCTGGGTTCCTTTGTGACATCCTGGATGAGTCGTCTCTGTGCTTTTTGTATGATTTAATTTTTGTATGCCTGCCGCTATTTGCAAGGTTCACTACCATGTTCCATGTTTTCTCCCTTTGTAGATAATGGCACTCACCGTGGTTTGCTGGAGTCCGAAAGCTTTATAAACGGCTTTGTAACCCTTTCCAGACTCATAAATATTAATTACTTTTTTTTTCATCTGTTCTTGAATTTTTGGGGATTTTGGCATTTTGTTGCCACATTTTTAGATCTTTTGGCAAACTTAATTTTGTCAAGCAGGTTCTATTTAAGTAATTTCTTGATTGAACATGTCTGGAGTTAATCAGGCTTGCCGGTCAGTGAAAATGAACTAATCGTTGCCCAAAAATGTGCTTAGCCACAGTTAATTTATCAAGGTTGGCAATTACTTTTCCACACAGGATGAGGTAGCATTTAATAGTTAATTAATCAATCAATAAATCACCCTTTAAAAACATGTTATGTTTCTGTTATTGCTTGTTTTCATTTGTTTGATGATCTTGAACATTAAAGTGGGGAAACTATGCAAAAAAAAAAAAGAACTTGAGAGGAATAAAAAAAATTTCATGCAGGGCTTTAAGAGTTTTGTGATAATATGTCATGATCATATTAAGAGCTTTCAATTGGCAAAAGCTAAGGTATGGAGGAGAAATTAGTTCATTATGTTTGTTTTAGGTGGCACGGTGGTCCCCGTGTCCGTGTGGGTTTTCTCCGGCCGGGTACTCTGGTTTCCTCCCACATTCCAAAAACACGCATAGTAGGTTGATTGAAGACTCTAAATTGCCCGTAGGTGTGAATGTGCGTGTGAATGATTGTTTTTTTAATTTTTGCCCTGCGATTGGCTGGCAACCAGTTGAGGGTGTACCCTGCCTCTCGCCCGCAGTTAGCTGGGTTAGGCTCCAGCATACCCGCAACCTTAGTGAGGACGAGCAGTGTAAAAAAAGGATCGATGGATGTTTGTTTTATTGGTAAGCTGGTCCCCATTCATAGGTATTTAAAAAAATGATGAGATATTATAATTGATTGCATATTATTTTGCATAAGTTATAACTTGCGGACTCCCACTGAGAACCGCTGTAGTTAATATTTTCATCCCTGCAGACATGTATGTGGAGGACGACCCGGTGCCGTGCGCCTTCGCCGGTCACGGCCGCCAGTGCACGTTGAACAGCTCAGAATGTCGTGGGCGCTGGGATGGGCCCAACGGAGGCATTACCAATTTTGACAACTTTTTCTTCGCCATGTTAACGGTGTTCCAATGTATCACCATGGAGGGCTGGACCGACGTCCTGTACTGGGTGAGAACCAACCAACCACCACACGGACATAATTCAGGATTACCACACAAACACAACTGAAACGCTCTCATACACACTACTTGAAACAGTCACACTCACTACTGAAACGCTTTCATGCACACTACTGGAATTCTCTCACACACTCAACAGAAGAGCTCTCAAATTCACACCTGAAACTCACACAATTGAAACACTCTCATACACACTACTGAAACGTTGTTCACACTACTGAAATGCTCTCACACACACAACAGAAACACTCTCACACTACACATTTTTTTTCCACTCACACACTGCTGAAATACTCACACTCTGCTGAAACACTCTCATTATCGTTGCTGAAACGTTCTCATACAGTACACACTGCTGAAACCCTCAGAAACATATTACTGATTTTTTTTCCTGTTCACAACCACAACACTAATGCACACGCTATAGAATTTTTTTGTTGTTGCTGACATACCCTACTAAAACACTCTCATACACACTACAGATATGCTCTCATACACACTGCTAAAATGCTCACAACAAAGTTCTCAAACGCTCTCACATGCTACTTAAATGCTTTCATCCAAACTACTAAAATGAAATTATACACACTCAGGGGTCTCATTTGATGTGCAACCCGTGTCTGAGACGCACAAAAATTAGGAGGGACACATGAAGCATTCAGACTGTGTCCGTTGATGCGTGGTTTCAGACCCGCCCTACGTAAGTTTGTGTGTTGGTGAAGAGCTTCCCCACACAGCCAATCAAAAGTATGAATCCTGTCATGGCAGTAGTCAATCAGAGGCAGAGTAGGGCGGGTTATCGTTCCATACAATGGAAAAGGGGATTTTTTTTCTATGCTCGATACATTTTCATTGTTGTGATAACACCCGTCGGGCCGCTCTCGACGCAGCAAGCCGCTGGAAGAACGGCGTTTGCTCCATAGATTCACACAACTGGGACTGTATTTATTACACTCGCTAGCCTGTGAGCTAAAGAGCTAGCAAGCTAAGAGCTGGAGCTCAAAAGCTCACTCGTCCGTGGCAACATCATTAAAACGTCAGCACTCAAAGTTGTGTGTGTGTGTGTGTGTTCCCCACATAACACACAGTCGTTGACCTCAGCAAACTCATTTTCAGCGTTATTTGATTGACAGGTAAAAATCTCACAGCACAGTCCAGCAGCTCAAGGTCAGGCCTTATTTCACATTTTATTTATCCTTTATTTAACCCGGTAAAAGCTTATTGTGAGATAAAGTATTTTTCAAAAGCCAAGAGGCAGCAGAAATTATATAGTACATAACACAACAACATTCATAAAATAAATAAAAATAAAGACTAAAAAAATAACAGTGATATTAAAATGTATGGCATCTGATTTAAAAACAGTGACAAAGTCCAAATGCTTTCGAGTACTATACATGTATATTTTTTTTTTTAATTCATTCAAATTTGGCAGGCTTCAAGACTATTTTGGAAGGGGGGGGGGGGGGGTCCTCTTTAATGGGTTAATGACTCTATACCTATGTGCCAAATGTTTAATACTTGTTGAAGTGCAATTTTTTTCTAACAGAGGCTGAGTCTGATTTATTGTATTTCATTCATCCATCCATCCATTTATCCTCACTAGGGTCAGATATTTTATTTATTGTTCTACATTACAAAGCCAATATCAATGTTCTTTTGAATTTAAAGTTAATTGTTCTCTAAAAGGATGTACTTTAATTATTATGCGCTATAATATCATTATATCAGTGACATAAAAAAACAACAACGATACTATCATTTATCGTGATAGTTTTTGGGAAAATATATCATCGTGAAACAACTATTGTGGCAGGCTGAAGCATAATATATTGAGAGAGAGCAAGAGCAATAGTTGCAAATATTGTACAAGTAGTACAAATAAAAATCTGCAATATAACGGGACTGCGAAGCAACAACTGTCATATTGCGGAAGATTACTGTATCTGTATGCCGTGATGATAAGGGACTCATTGTTCCAGGGCTGGGACTCATTGTTTCCAGACATGTGCATCCTGGGACTCACACAGTCTCAAGTGTAAAATGATCTCGGCACACTAAGTATTCTTTTTTTACTCACA
Organism: Phyllopteryx taeniolatus; assembly: GCF_024500385.1. Lineage (NCBI taxonomy): Eukaryota > Metazoa > Chordata > Actinopteri > Syngnathiformes > Syngnathidae > Phyllopteryx > Phyllopteryx taeniolatus. Next base: position 31,373,899 of record NC_084502.1, on the reverse strand, counting down.
CGCACTACTGAAACACTCTCACACATAGATTTTTTTTTTTTGCTTATGCAGTCCTAAAATGATAGCAAATTCGCTACTGAAATGCTCTCACACACACAACGGAAACACTCTCACACAAACTACTGAAACAAAACACTATTTCCCTTTTACACCCACGATATAATCACTCTTATTACTGCTGAAGCGTTTTCCCACACTACAGAATTTTATTTGCTCACATACACTTCTGAAACTCTCTCATGGTCAATACTGAAACACGTATTTCAGTATTATTATGTGTGTAAGAGAGTGATTCTGTCGTGAGGGTTTTAGTAGTGTATAAGAGAATTTCAGTAGTGAGTGAGAGGGGTAATCCTAAATTATGTCTCTTATGGCTCTCGTGGCATTCTCCCTCTTAATTAACCGCTTATGCGCGCAGATGAACGACGCCATCGGCTTCGAGTTGCCATGGGTCTACTTTGTCAGTCTGGTCATCTTTGGCTCCTTCTTCGTTCTCAACCTGGTTCTTGGCGTCCTCAGCGGGTCAGTAAGGTCACACTTCTCGAAAAGATCCCTGGTGCTCAAACCTGAACGTCACTGTTGCGTTTTTGTTGACTCAGTGTTATGTTTTTGTTGTGTAATTCTTATGTTACTGATACATTATTGTTACTGTACTATATTGTTATGTCATTGATGTTGTATTGTTAGAATACTATTTGATATTGTGGTGTTATAGTGCTATATTTAAATTCTTGTTAAGCTTTTGCTGTTATTGTTGTGTTACTGTTAAGGTGTTTTTGTGTTATTATTGTTATTGTTATGTCATTGATATGTTATTTCTACCTTTCAGCTACATTATTGTTGTGTTATTGTTATGTTACTGTGATATGATTGTTGTGTTAATGTTATGTCTCAGAGTTCAGCAAGGAGAGGGGGAATTACTGTTATATAATTGTGTTAATGTTACAGTGCTGTTGCATTACTGCTGTGTTATTATTATTGTTACATTGTTTTATTACTGTTTAAGTCAAATACAATTTAAGTTTAAGTCAAATAAAATTTTATTTATATCGCACTTTTCATACATAAGGAATGCAACACAAAGTGTTTCACAGAGATAAAAAACTTATTAAACTTATTATTGCATTGTTGATGTTGCATTATTGTTATGTTAGTTGTATTATGCTGTGTTTTTGTTATTTACTGTTGCGTGATTGGTGTGTTATTGCTATGTTATTGTTACATTATCATGCCTTTATTATTGTCAAGCATTGAGCGATTTTGTGTTCACGTCCCAGAGAGTTCAGCAAGGAAAGGGAGAAGGCGAAAGCTCGTGGAGACTTCCAGAAGCTCCGCGAGAAGCAGCAAATGGAGGAGGACCTGTGTGGATACATGGACTGGATCACACAGGCTGAGGACATGGACGAGCTGGACGAGGATAGAAACTCGCGTGAGTGTGTGTTTGTGTGTGTGTGTTTTTGCAAGTGTGCGTGAAGATACATGAGATGGTTATGTGTTTGTGTGTAGGTCCATCTCTGGGTGATCTGTCAGATAAGAAGAAAGGGAAGTTTGGATGGTTCAGTCACTCCAATGAAACACACGGTGAGACACACACACACACCTGGGGACCTCAGTAGACAGGCGATCAAACATTCGAAACAGAAACTTCTCTAAACTTCATAACCGGTGTCAACGGGTTACACAAGTTGTGTCTCTCACTCAGCAAGTCTTCCCGCCAGCGAAACGGCGTCTGAGAACACGGAGAACATCGATGAAGAACACACCAACTGCTGCCAGGCCTGCTGGTAACACATGCACGCACGCATACACACATACACACACAGACACGCACACCCACACACACCTTGATCAAACCACACAGGATCTGGTTGGCCGGTTAGCCTTGCAGTTAACCTCCCTTTTTTTGTTTTAGTGCTCGAATGATGAAGATCAGCTGCTGGTGAGTTCAGATTAAAATAAATAAATAAATAAAAAACTTTATTGGTGGAGTAAGCAGGCTGACAGGAAGTGACCTCACGGTGAAATTTTGCCGCCTCTGTGGATCCAGTCGTACTCTGCGACGCTGGAACCGAGTGTGTCGCAGGAACTGTCGCACTGCGGTCAAATCTGTGACATTCTATTGGCTGGTGCTGCTGCTCGTCTTCCTCAACACGTCCCTCAGCGCCTCCGAGCACTACAACCAACCTGATTGGCTGACGCAGGTGCAGGGTACGGCCACCGCTCTCACTCTTTAAATGTTGTGTGTGCCGCCGTGTGTGCGTGATGAAGTTCATGATGATGAGCATGCGCATGGTCAGCATGTGACCATGTATGAGACCATGTGTATGTTGCTATATGTTGTGTGTTACCATGTACATGTTACGTGTGTGTTACTAAAAGTAACCTTGTGCATGTTACAATGTGTGTGCTATGTGTGTAATGTGTGTTACTGTGTGTAAGTAAATGTGTTACCATGTACATGTTACTATGTGCATTTTTACATGTGTGTGTCCCCAAGTCCCCAAGAGTGTTTAACTCTGTACATGTCAAGTCTGTGTGACCAGGTCTGTGTTACCAAGTGTATGTGACAGTGTGTGTTTCCATGTGTGTGTGTGTGTGTGTGTTACTTAATGTGTATTGCCATATACATGTTACTGTGTGTGTTATCAATTGTGTGTGACCATGTATGTGTCACGTGTTTGTGACCTGGGGCCTCACTTATAAACACTGCGTATGCACAAAACGGGGCCTGAAAGATGCGTACCCAATTTCCTGCACAAAGTATGTGACCTATCCAAAAAAAACAAACTTGATGGGGAAAAGGTATGCACATTAACGGAAATGTTAACCCATGGTTATGCACATTTTGGAGACATGGAAATTTAGCGGCGCAGTTGGTGAGGTGGTAAATTGAAGCGAGATTGTAAAATCAAGCCTCTCACACGTCCACTTTCACATAATTTCAAACATTATGTTAATAATAGATTATATATACACTATACAGATTTTGTTTTACCATGTGTGTGACCAGGTCTCTGATACATAGTGTGTGTGACCAAATGTGTTACCGTGTATGTGACCAAGTGTATATTACAAAATGTGCATTACTATGTGCATGTTACTGTGTGTGTGTGTGTGTGTGTGTGTGTGTGTGAAACCATGTGTGTGACCAAGTGTGCATTACAATATGCGTGTTACATGCATGTTACCGTGTGTGTGTGAAACCGTGTGCGTGTGACCATGTGCGTGCGGCATGCAGATATCGCCAACAAGGTGCTGCTGTCACTGTTCACGGTGGAGATGCTTCTGAAGATGTACAGCCTGGGCCTGGCTCATTACTTTGTGGCGTTCTTCAACCGCTTTGACTGCTTCGTGGTGTGCGGCGGTATCATGGAGACCATCCTGGTGGAACTGGGCATCATGCCACCGCTGGGAATCTCCGTGCTACGTTGCGTCCGGCTGCTGCGAATCTTCAAGGTCACGCGGTGAGAAGACGCCGCGCGATGAAACTTGTCTGCACACAAAATAGTTTTCCACTTTTATTAGCTTCCATATTTACGATGACATTTTAGAGAAAAAAAAAAGCCAGAGACATGATGTAAAGTCCTCTTGAAAAGTTGACAGGACACAATATAAAGTATCGTGATGAGATAAAAGTTGTCATGATGAGATTTAAAGTGAACAATTGATGTGAGGATCCCGGTAAACAGTCTTGCGTAGCAACCAAATCTCACATGATCGCCAGTCGTCAATTGTTGACGTTATATGTTAATTTTATGTTGACCGGAATCATGTCGTCAATTGTTGACATTAAATCTCATTTCAAACATCAATTGTTGACATTAAATCTCATCATGATGACTTTCTCTCATCATGATGACTATAATCACCTCACGATGACTTTAAATAGCATCCTGTCAATTTTAAATTTCGTTATGATGACTTTAAATCACGACTCTGCTCTTTTTCCCCTCTCACTGGGTGACACCTGATACTCATTCATACATATTACTCATACTGAGAGGGAAAAAAAAATCATTGGACTTGCTATCAAAACAACATGCTCCCATAGCTTTTGTTAAATTAGACAGACAATTTTTTAACTGCATCATTTGCACATTGGGTGTTGATCAGCATTACCATAATCCTGGACACCTAATCAAACAGTTTTAACATACTTGGTCAATAAAGATGATTCTAAAAAGTCTACTTAAGTACAGTACTTTGTTCCATCCCACCACTGCTGATCACTATCTCATCCACGTAGCCATTGGACGGCACTGTCCAACCTGGTGGCGTCTCTGCTCAACTCCATGAAGTCCATCGCCTCGCTACTGTTGCTCCTCTTCCTCTTCCTCATCATTTTCGCCCTGTTGGGAATGCAACTCTTTGGTGGCAAGTTCAACTTCGACGAGACACAGACCAAGCGCAGCACCTTCGACGCTTTCCCACAGGCGCTGCTCACCTGCTTCCAGGTAAGCTCGCTGATGTCAGTTAGCTGTCCTGTTTTTCATGTTCCTGATCCGTATTGTCTATTACTTAATGTTTTTTTTTTTATTTGACCGTATGACCTACATGAAGCTTAGTGCATGTTTTCCCAGCTACACTGTAAAAAAGAAATTATAGAATTTACCTCATAAATTTAGGGTAACAATTTGCAGCCACTTTAGGAGAATAGAATACCTTAATTCAATAGCTATAAAATTCTTAAAAACACAAAGTTTACCACACATTTGTGATTACATTCCAACCATAGCGGCCGAGTTGTGGTAGAGGGGTCACGTGGTAGAGTACGTGACCCCCACATTATTGCTTGTATACCTTATGCTCATCAACGTCCATGTTCTCTCATACTATATTTATTTTACTGCCTATTTTAGCAGTGTCAAGTTTTTCATAGCAAGTGCAGTGTCAAAAGACTTACAGAATGACTCACATGGCCAACGAGTGGGATGCCTACACAGACAACTTTGACATTTTCCCTTTACATTTTAATTACTGTTGAGGGCATGGCCGAGAAATCATAATTTTCCATACAATCCACAGACACGGTTTTATGAAATGAAATGCAGACATAGCCTGCTAACCTTACCCGACATATTCATAATACAAGCAGAAACAAATGTAAGTAATGATCAACGGTTTAGCTAAGCTTGTTTTACCAAATAGTGGCTTTTTCTTTGTCGTTTGTTTTCTTTTGTGCTGGTTCACTACCCTATATTTTAGGGTACCTTTCTCACGTGTGGGGAGCAGCTGGACCCAAGAGCAGGCGGAGGCAGATGTAAAATGATGAACAGTTTATGGAGGAAAGGTTATGGAGGTGGTCCTGGATGTGTTGGCAGGTGGCGGCGTGGACAGGTGGGAGGCAGTGGACAGAAAAGGCGGCTGGCTTGGTGGCAGGAATGATGTGGGTCAGGAACACAGGGGTTCACTGGGAACGAGGAGACACAGTTAACAAGGGAAGCAAGGAACGTATAGCTTACTTGGCATAAGGTGGGCCGTGGTACCGCTAGGAGAGGCTGCAATATTTAGGCGAGGATTTCTGGGAACAGGCAGGGTTATATACACCAGTGGTGATGAGGCTGATTGAAGACAGGTGCTGAAAACAGAGAGGCAGACTGGGGTGGTGGTTCCATTTTTTTAGATGGGGGACCGGAGGGTGTGTTCCAACTACAGGGGCATCACACTCCTCAACCTCCCTGGTAAGCTCTATTCAAGGGTGCTGGAGAGGAGGGTCCATCAGGAAGTCGAATAGAATATCTGATTCAGGAGGAGCAGTGTGGTTTTCGTCCTGGACGTAGAAAAGTGGACCATCTCTACACCCTCGGCAGAGTACTCGAGGGGGCATGAGAGTTCACCCAAACAGTCTACATGTGTTTTGTGGACTTGGAGAAGGCGTTTGACTGTATCCCTCAGGGAGTACCGAACCCACTGATACGGGCTGTTCGATCCCTGTACGACTAGTGTCAGAGATTGGTCCGCATTGCCGGCAGTAAGTCAGATTTGTTTTCGGTTAGGGTTGGACTCCGCCAAGGCTGCCCTTGATCACCGATTCTGTTTATAACTTTTATGGACAGAATTTCTAGGCGCAGCCAAGGCGTAGTGGGGGTGCAGTTTGCTGGCCTCAGCATTGCATCTCTGCTTTTTTGCAGATAATGTGTTTCTGTTGGCTTCATCAAGCCGTGATCTCCAACTCTTACTGGAGCGGTTCGCAGCTGAGTGTGTTGGGGTGAAAATCAGCACCTGCAAATCTGAGACCATGGTCCTTAGTCGGAAAAGGGTGGAGTTCCCTCTCCGGAGATGAGATCCTGCCCCAAGTGGACAAGTTAAAATATTTCGGGGTTTTGTTCACAAGTGAGGGAAGAATGGAACGTGAGATCGACAAGTGGATCCGTGCAGCATCTGGAGTGACGCGGAATTTGTATTGGTCCATTGTGGTGAAGAAGGAGCTAAGCTCTCAATTTACTGGTCGATCTACGTTCATACTCTCGCCTCTGGTCACGATCTGTGGGTCGTGACCGAAACAACAAGATCCCGGATACAAGCAGCCGAAATGAGTTTCCTCTGCAGGGTGTCCGGGCTCCCCCGTAGAGATGGGTTGAGAAGTTCCGTCATCCGGTGGAGGCTCAGAATACAGCTGCTGCTCCTCTGTATTGAGAGGAGCCAGATGAGGTGGCTCGGGTATCTGATTAACATGCCTCCTGGACGCCTCCCTGTTGAGGTGTTCCGGGCATGTACCACCGGGAGGAGACCCAGGTCACGCTAGAGAAACTATGTCTCCCGGCTGGCCTGGGAACACCTCGGGATCCCTCCAGAAAAACTGGATGAAGTGCCTAGGCAGAGGGAAGTCTGGGCTTCCCTGCTAAAACTACTGCCCCCGCGACACAACCTTGGATAAGCAGAAGAAAATGGATGGATGAACACACAAATTAACTATTTCTCAAGTCACAGACACTGATATTTCAGGATATTGTGGATTTTAAAACTGTATAATATACTGCATAAATCAAGACATAACTTCCTACCATTTAACATCCCAAATAGGTTCAACGACAGAGATGGGAGATATGATTTAAGAGGGAGATTGTATTTCAAACAGTCAACAATACACACCATTCTTAAAAGCATGTGCATACAGTATCTATCCGTGAAGTGAAGTTGTGGAATGGTATACCTGAAGAATTCAAAGAAAGTAAAAAACTGCACTGTTAAAAGAAATTTTAAACATCTGATACTAGAGAAATACAGAATTGATGGTTAATCTAAATATATTGAGGTTGATGGATAACTTGATGGATGCGTGTTGCTTGAGGTTATTGTATTTTTGTCATCTATTAATGCATGTTTTTTCCCCCACTTTTGGTAGGATTGGTCATTGTTTACTTTGTGGTTCTGTGTCCACTCACTTATTTGTTAAAAAGGCTCAACGGAAACCATTTCTTTTTCACATTTAAATTAAGATGACGACATTGGTTAGGGCATTTATGAACTTTTAGCTTCAGTCCGAAGACTTTTGGCCAGCTACTGTATATGGAAACTTTTTTTTGTATCTTTTAAATTTTATATGATGTATATGATCATAATGTTGCCTGAAAAATCCAATCTATTAATTCGTTCATTCATGAACCTCAAGTCAAAGTCAAGTCAAGGTTTTCCAAAGTCTGAGCCGAGTGAGTCCCAAGTCCTAAAATGGCCAACTCAAGTCTACTCAAGTCCAGTCATGTGACTCGCGTCGCCCACCTTTGGGAATCACAGCCGAACTTTGGCTGACAGTTGGCTATTCATGAAAAGTAGTTGCAGAACCACACACTCTGCGCATGCCACTGAATAGGTCACTTGTGTTTGGTCTTGTCACTCTGTGCAGCTGGCTTAATATGATCTGACCATATGTTGCAGATCCTGACAGGCGAGGACTGGAACGTGGTAATGTACGATGGTATCATGGCATACGGTGGCCCCGTCTTTCCGGGGATGATCGTCTGCATCTACTTTGTCATCCTGTTTATTTGCGGAAACTGTATCCTTTGCCATGTCCTCTTCCTATCTGTGACTAACCAAAATGGGCCAAGCGAAGAACCCTGAGAAACGTATTGAATTTTGACATGTTCAAGATTTTCCTAGGATTTGGAGGTGGCCACCTTCGGCTGTAAAAGCTCTGACATAATTAAAACTGTTGTTTGACTTACTTCTTCTTGTGAGATAGCCATCCACAGACTACAGGCTCGAATCCTTGATGTGTCATGAGATGACGGCTATCCATAAGTCAACAATAGAAGAAGAAAAATATTTTTATTTTGTATTTTACAGTAATATTGTATATGATTGACGAAAAAGAAAACCGTAAAGAACAAGAAAATGCATCTAAACACTTAACAAAAAGAGTATTTGTTTGAGCCAGTAAGCCGGGGGATGACCAGAACGCTGCCACCTCTGCCTGAATTTGCGCCAGGAATTTTTATTTTATTTTCTTAAAGCACCCCAGACATCCTGCTCAACGTCTTCTTGGCCATTGCTGTGGACAATTTGGCCGGAGGCGACGGAGACGACAAAGCGAAAGAGTAAGTGTCGGCAAGAAGGGGACAGCCGTGACCAGCTGTAAGTGAGGCTGAGAGTCTGCTCCTTGTCTTGTTCTCCATTCAGGAAGAAGACGGAGGGAGCGGAGGAGGAAGAGGCAGAGGAGGAGAAGCAAGTGAAGGTAATGATGAAGAAGGCGACTATGATGTCACGTGGCTCCTTTATTTACTTTTTTTAATGTGGTGTCCGCAGGTGGACATTGACGAGGACACAGAGTACGAGGAAGAGGAGGAGCTTCCGGAAGGCGAAGATGGTGAGATGATGTCATACAATGTAACCATGTGTGTGTTACAACCTGCGTGTTACCGCGTGTGCGTGACCATGTGCATTAGAGGTGCAACTTTTAATCGATTAATCGACAACTCATCGACGATCAAATTAATGAACAACTATTTTGATGATCAATTAATCATTTAGAGCCATTGTTTAACTGTAAATGAAAGCAGACTAATTATCTTTGTATGTAATAAAAATAACACATTTGCAAACATCTGGTTTTACTTTGAAAAACATTCATCAACTAATTTGCCAATTTGAGCGCATGTGACCATGTGTGTGAGAACGTGTGTGTGACCATGTGTGTGTTACTTTGTGTATTACCATGTGTGCGTCGCCATGTATGTCAACATTTGCGTTTTATCACCTGTGTGTTACAAAGCGTCTGTCACCGTCTGAGTTACAGCGTATCAAGGGAGAACGTGTAAATGGAAAAGGATCCCAAGACAGACAACAAGCCTAGAACGAATGAGTATTTTAATGAACTAAAGACGCATGATAAACGTGGCTACAAACAATACAAAAGTACAACCAAAAGTGACGATGAAAAAGGGCTTCGTGGGGCAAGTTACTCCAAACAATAATAAGTAAGGGTGCGCTGGTGGACGGAGCCGCAGCAAAAAGGCTTGTCTAACAAACAATAAATCCTAAACAAGGATATAATCAAACTACTCGGAAAACAATAGAAAATATAACAGAAGTAGGACGTACCACTGAACAGTGGACAGGGAACTCGAGACTCGGAATACTAGGAATACAAACGGGGCCATGGTAGTAGGCAGCAGCGAATAATCTGACAGTTTTAAACCCTACAGATTGCAATAGTTTGCTGGCGCGTCTCACCGCGACCACCAAGGTAACTGAAAGACAATGAAACCAAATGAACAGCAACATCAACATAAGAACATAACACGGCGTGTGTTACCGTGTGTTTTACCATGTGCAATTGAGTACAAGACATAAAGCATGCTTTTGAGTCTCTGCTAGGATGAAGGTCAAAGTTTATAAAACAGTGGTGAGGCCAGCCATGATGTACGGATTAGAGACAGAGGCACTGAAGAGACAACAGGAAGCAGAGCTGGAGGTGGCAGAAAGGAAGATGTTGAGGTTTGCTCTTGGAGTGACCAGGTTGGATAAAATCTCCTAAGCCATTTATAGTTATTGTTTACCAAGCAAGTTCCTTCAAAGATAATTTATAATAATAAAGGTACACATGAATAACCAGGCGGCACGGTGGCCGACTGGTTAGAGCGTCAGCCTCACAGTTCTGAGGTGCGGGGTTCAATCCCCGTCCCCGCCTGTGTGGAGTTTGCATGTTCTCCCCGTGCCTGCGTGGGTTTTCTCCGGGCACTCCGGTTTCCTCCCACATCCCAAAAACATGCATGAATTGGAGACTCTAAATTGCCCGTAGGCATGACTGTGAGTGCGAATGGTTGTTTGTTCCTATGTGCCCTGCGATTGGCTGGCAACCAGTTCAGGGTGTACCCCGCCTCCTGCCCGATGACAGCTGGGATAGGCTCCAGCACCCCCGCGACCCTAGTGAGGAGAAGCGGCTCAGAAAATGGATGGATGGATGAATAACCACATCAAATAATATTGGAGACATGATATACAACCCCAATTCCAATGAAGTTGGGACGTTGTGTTAAGCATAAATAAAAACAGAATACATCCATCCATCCATTTCAACACCGCTTATCCTGGTTAGGGTCGCGGGACGCTGGAGCCTATCCCAGCTCACTTCGGGCGAAAGGCGGACTACACCCTGAACTGGTCGCCAGTCAGTCGCAGGGCACATATAGACACGGACAACCATTCGCACTCACATTCACACCGTCACTGAGTGGGAACTGAACCCACGCTGCCCGCACCAAAGTCAGGCGAGTGTACCACTACACCATCAGTGACTAAAACAATGATTTGAAAATCATGTTCAACCTATATTTAATTGAATACACTACAAAGACAAGATATTTAATGTTCAAACTGATCAACTTTATTGTTTTTAGCAAATAATCATTAATTTAGAATTTCATGGCTGCAATACGTTCCAAAAAAGCTGGGATAGGGTCATGTTTACCACTGTGTTACATCACCTTTTCTTTTAACAACATTCAATAAACGTTTGGGAACGGAGGACACTAATTGTTGAAGCTTTGTAGGTGGAATTCTTTCCCATTTTTGCTTGATGTACAGCTTCAGCTGTTCAACAGTCCGGGGTCTCCGTTGTCGTATTTTAAACTTCATAATGCGCCACACGTTTTCAATGGGAGACAGGTCTGGACTGCAGGCAGGCCAGTCTAGTATCCGCACTCTTTTACTACGAAGCCACGCTGTTGTAACACGTGCAGAATGTGGTTTGGCATTGTCTTGCTGAAATAAGCAGGGGCGTCCATGAAAAAGACGTTGCTTGGATGGCAGCATATGTTTCTCCAAAACCTGTATGTACCTTTCCGCATTAATGGTGCCTTCACAGATGTGTAAGTTACCCATGCCATTGGCACTAACACAGCCCATACCATCACAGATGCTGGGTTTCGAACTTTTCTGTCCATAACAGTCTGGATGGTTCTTTTCCTCTTTGGCCCGGAAGACACGACATCCACAATTTCCCAAAACAATTTGAAATGTGGACTCGTCGGACCACAGAACACTTTTCCACTTTGGATCAGTCCATCTTAGATGAGCGTGGGCCCAGAGAAGCCGGTGGTGTTTCTGGGTGTTGTTGATAAATGGCTTTTGCTTTGCATAGTAGAGTTTCAAGTTGCACTTACGGATGTAGCGCCAAACTGTATTTACTGACATTGGTTTTCTGAAGTGTTCCTGAGCCCAAGTGGTGATATCCTTTCCACATTGATGTCGGTTTTTGATGCAGTGCCGCCTGAGGGATCGAAGGTCACGGACATTCAATGTTGGTTTTCGGCCTTGCCGGTTACATGCAGTGATTTCTCTAGATTCTCTGAACCTTTTGATGATATTATGGACTGCAGATGATGAAATCCCTAAATTCCTTGCAATTGTACATTGAGGAACATAGTCCTTAAACTGTTCGACTCGTTCAGTTTGAACATTAAATATCTTGTTTTTATAGTTTTATTCAATTAAATATAGGTTGAACATGATTTGCAAATCATTGTATTCTGTTTGTATTTATGTTTAACACAACGTCCCAACTTCATTGGAATTGGGGTTGTACAGTAGTGATGACATAATGAGGTTGTCTTGATGTCCCGATGACATCACCCATGTGTCATTTGTGGTCTCCCATCAGACGGCGGCGCACAGCTGAAGATGGCTGACTTGGCCCCGCCCAAAGAAAAGATTCTTCCCATCCCAGACGGGAGTGCGTTCTTCTGCCTCAGCAAGACAAACCCGTAAGTTCCTGCTCGCCATACACTGACTTTAAAGATGTCCCATGACATGTCCGTGCGTGTGTCTCCAGCATCCGAGTGGCGTGCCACACTCTGATCCACCACCACATCTTCACCAACCTCATCCTGGTCTTCATCATCCTCAGCTCGTGCTCATTGGCTGCTGAAGATCCCATCAGAGCGCACTCCTTTCGGAACAACGTGAGTACCCCCCAATACCTCTCCCAAACACACACAGGTGCATTGTGGCACCCAAGAAAAGTCAACAGATATAGCGAACGAAGATGGGAGTCATGGAGGCCTCCACGGCAGCGGATTGAGCGGATTATTCCAGAAGTGGGTCAGCGGCTGACAGAAAAATCACCTAAAATAGGCACACACACGGCGAGCAGCAGCAGCTGTGCTCACGCAACAAGCCCGGCAATTGTACAGATGTTAGCTTTGGGTGTGTATGTGTGTGCGTGTGTGCGTGTGTGTGTGTGTGTGTGTGTGTGTGTGTGAGTGCGTGCGCGTGCGCGTGTGCCTGCGTGTGTTTGTGTGTGTGAATGCCTCCCCTTTGGTTCGGAGTTTGGAGTTTGCTTCACAAACTGCATGCTTCACACAGGCCAAACACACTATTTTCCCCCAGAGGTTTACTTTGGATAGTTACATAGCTCCAAGTGCAAACGCTATTTGCTACTGGACCACATCTGTTCACTCCATAATAACACCACCATCTCTACCACCCTACTATCCAACAACATATATCCTCAGCTACGGACTATCGCCCACTGTTTTCCGCAACCCAGCTTCTCTACTCTCCCATCTCCGACAACATACATACATCGTCAGTTCTGGACTGCTGTCCTCTCTTTTCCACAACCCCCTGTTCTACGCTCCCTACAACCCCGAGCAACACACTGTACCACATAAGATACAGACTGTTGCCCACTCTTTTCCACAACCCACCTTCTCTACTCTCCCAACAATCCCCAGTAACAAACTATACATCGACACATACAGACTGTCACCCACTCTTTTCCACAACCCTTCTCTGCTTTAGTACTATCTTCAGCAACACACCTGTATCTACATCGTCACACTATTGCCCACTCTTTTCGACAATACACGTCCTCTCCTCTCCCTACGACCCCTGGCAACAGTGTACAACGAAAGATCCTGACTGTTGTGCACACTTTTCCTCAACCTACCTTCCCTACTCTCCAAATATCACCAGGAACATACAGTACATCGTCACTTCCAGACACTCACCCACTCTTTTTCACAACCCACCTACCCCACCATCCAAATGCAGAGCACACATCATTGACACTCATATTCAAACCTTTGGGCAATTCAGAGTCTTCAATGAACTGAACATGCATATTTTTGGAATGCGGAGTGATGGAAGCCGGAGTGGACCTCCAAAGCTGGAGTACTCAGAGAAAACCAGGGCAAGCACAGGGAAAACAGTGAAACTACGCAGAAAGAGGAGTCTGAGGCGGGTCCACTCTGCTGTGTAGAAAAAATATAAATTTCATCTAATTTATGTTTTGAGCTGGCCCATCTGTTTGATGCTGATGATGTCATGGCATGTGTGTTCAGGTTCTGGGTTATGCCGACTATGCCTTCACCTCCATCTTCACCGTCGAAATCCTGTTCAAGGTAAAGAAAGAGTGATGCCGTGTGCAGGTTTGTTTGTCCTGCACGCTCACTGCCTGTCTTTCCGCCAGATGACGGTCCACGGAGCGTTCCTGCACCAGGGCTCTTTCTGCAGGAACTGGTTCAACTTGTTAGATCTCCTCGTAGTCAGCGTGTCACTCGTCTCCTTCTTCCTACAGTCAGTACCTACTCTTGTTTGTCGATGAGATGTACAGTGAACCCTCGGTGATTTGCAAATTTCCACTTGCAAACTCATCTTCTCATGAATTTGCATGTAGGAATAACAAAATATATTTGCTGAAAAATACACCAGTTGGCACCTATCTGTGTATTTCTATGCTCTTTTTGTTATGCCCTAAAATGGTACCCAAATGCCCTGCTGCTTCTAAGGCACCATGTTATTGGAGGAATATCTAGCATTGCCCACCAGCATATAGTTGGCCAATCACACAGCGAATAGCAGCGGGATGGAAGATTCTAGTAGAGGTCGGACAGGTGGGCGAGGCTGCACCGGAGAAAGCCAGGTGGTAAACTTCTCAAGATGATGCAAAGAAAGGTCCAGATGGCTATTGGCTGATGTGGATGTTAACAATTGATCAACTGCCAACGACCAGATGTTTAACATAAGGTACAGTAAGTGCCCAACTAAAGATAAAGAGTCCTTTGTGATACAGTGTTAAGGACCAAGTCCTGCTGTGAATAGCGAAAATTCACAAGCTTGACTAAATGAAGCTCCTCCCCACACTTCAACATAGTTCCTTGGCACCAAGATGCCACAAGATGGCACCAAATGCATATTTTTAAATGACACGGGGCTTTGGCCTGAACACTGGAACACTGAACGTGAGTTTTCAGCAAATAACGGAGGGTAGGTTCCCAAAACAATCAGTGAATAGGCGAATCTGTGAATGTTGAATATGCGGGGGAAACAATGTATATTACAAGGTACTTTTATTGTAAATTCTTCAATATGCGTAACACATACAGAGGATTGAAATTACGGTACTCAAGGGCCTGCCGTGCTACAAAAGACAGAACAAATAATATCAATATAAAAGCTAAATAAACTTTTGTATATACAGTATAAATAGTATTAATTGAATGTGCAAATATCAAAGGTCAGGTGACGTGTGCAACATAGACAAGGTCAGAGAACCAAGGCAAAAAAGACATTTATAAATTAGATGACAAAACCTCAATGCTGCTAAAGTGACTGGTGCGACCCTGAGTCTGGTGTGAGAGTGTGTGTGTGCGTGTGTGCGTGTGTGTGTGTGTGTGCATCTACATGTTTGCGGGGCATCAGAGCTCAGGTAGGCAGAGGACAGAAGAGGTAGAGGTCGCAGAGCGGCCAGAGAGTTCAGATTCCTGACAGCATGATGAACAAAACTGTCTTTGAGTCGGCTAGTCCTGGACCGCAGACTCCGCAGTCTCCTGCCTGATGGCAGCAGACTGAAGAGGCTGTATGACGGATGGGTGGCGTCCCCCGCGATGCGGAGGGCTTTGCGGGTGAGGCAGGTGCTGTAAATGTCCTGCAGGGAGGGAAGAGAGGTTGCGATGATCTTCTCAGCTGCCCTCACTATGTGATGGAGAGTCTTGCGGCAGGATGCGTTGCAGGGTCCGCACCACACAGTGATGCCATTGGTCAAGATGCTCTCTATGGTCCCTCTGATGGGGGTCGGGGATCTGGCTCTTCACAGCTTGCATAGGAAGCTTGTTTGCAACAAACAGCAGTTCAGATTAACCACGCTTTTTGGAGTCCTTGGAAGGGGTGCTGGAGAGTGCTCCCGCTGGGGACTCCATCGTTCTGCTCGGGGACCTGGAAGGGCGCGATTGGGAGGAACGGCCCCCCCCTGATCAGAACCCGAGTGGTGTTTTGTTATTGGACTTCTGTGCTCACTATTGATTGTCCATAACGAACACCATGTTCAAGCATAAAGGTGTCCACACGTGCACTTGGCACCAGGACACCTGAGGTTGCCGTTCGATAATCGACCCAAACGTATTGTGAGGGTCCGCCGGGAATGTCTGGCAGAATCCCCTGTCAGAAGGAGTTTCAACTCCCATCTCCGGCAGGGGACATTGAGTCCGAGTGGACCATGCTCCGCGCCTCTATTGCCGAGGCGGCCGACAGGAGCTGTGGCCGTAAGGTCGTCGGTGCCTGTCGTGGCGGCAATCCCCGAACCCGTTGGTGGACACCAGCGGTGAGGCATGCCGTCAAGCTGAAGAAGGAGTTCAATCGAGCCTTTTTGGCCTGTGGAACTCCTGAGGCAGCTGATGGGTACCGGATGGCCAAGCGGAATGCAGCTTTGGTGTTTGCTGAGGCAAAAACTCGGGCGTCTCCTATGTCTCTCAGCTTGCCTGGGAATGCCTCAGGATCCCCTCGGAAGAGCTGGAGGAAGTTGCTGTGGAGAGGGAAGTCCAGGCTTCCCTGCTAAAGCTACTGCCCCCACGACCCGACCACGGATAAGCGGAAGAAGATGGATGGATGGATGGATGGATGAAAAACAACATCAGAAGTAGCAGATATACCTATCTGAGGAGATGTTAGTTCCAACTACAGGGGGATCACACTCCTCAGCTTCCCTGGTAAGGTCTATTCAGGGGTGCTGGAGAGGAGGGTCCGTCGGGAAGTCAAATCTCAGATTCAGGAGGAGCAGTGTGGTTTTTGTCCTGGCCGTGGAATAGTGGACCAGCTGTACAAAGGTTCATAACCTTTATGGACAGAATTTCTAGGCACAGCCGAGGCGTAGAGGGGATCCGGTTTGGTGGCCTCAGTATTGCATTTCTGCTTTTTACAGATGATGAGGTTCTGTTGGCTTCATCAAGCCGTGATCTCCAACTCTCACTGGAGCAGTTCGCACCCGAGTGTGAATCGGCTGGGATGAGAATCAGCACCTTCAAATCTGAGACCATGGTCCTCATTCGGAAAAGGGGGGCGTGCCCTCTCCAGGTCGGGGATGAGATCCTGCCCCAAGTGGAGGCGTTCAAGTATCTTGGGGTCTTGTTCACGAGTGAGGGAAGAATGGAACGGGAGAACGACATGCGGATCGGTGCAGCGTCTGCAGTGATGCGTACTTTGTATCGGTCCGTTGTGGTAAAGAAGGGGCGAAGCCGAAAGGCGAAGCTCTCAATTTACCAGTCGATCTATGTCCCTACCCTCATCTATGGTCACGAACTGTGGGTCGTAACTGAAAGAACAAGATCCCGGATACAAGCGGCCGAAATGAGTTTCCTCCGCAGGGTGTCCGGGCTCTCCCTTAGAGATAGGGTGAGAAACTCGGTCAACCGGGATCTCAGAGTAGAGCCGCTGCTCCTCCACATTGAGAGGAGCCAGATGAGTTTGCTGGGGCATCTGATTCTGATGCCTCCCGGACACCTCCCTGGTGAGGTGTTCCGGGCACATCCAACTAGGACCCGTGGACGACCCAGGACACGCTGGAGAGACTACGTCTTTCGGCTGGCCTGGGAACGCCTCGGGATCCCCCCGGAAGAGCTGGATGAGGTACTGCCCCCGCGAGCCGACCTCGGATAAGCGGTAGAAAATGGATGGATGGATGGATGATTTCCTTACAAGAAACAACAGGAATCTAGGAAATTTCACCTCCACTGTCCAGTATACAGGTATTTATTTCACAGTCACTACTGAATACATTTCAAGCTACTAAATCATTTCAGATGGGGTCGTTCCAAATGAACAAATATCGCCCATAAATAGAATCGGTAACTACGGATCGTGATACCGTTCGAATCTTTGTTAAACCCCTACGATACGTGTATTAAACAAAGGATTGTATCGATGTATCACTGAGTAAAAAAAATAAAATAAATAGCAATGAAGAAATTGTACTTACACGCCGGTGTCCTCCATTTTTGCAAAATCAAATGATCACTAATTTAGCAACACAACCAAATATATGCCTACCTAGGCTAACATTAGAAGTCTATGTGGGTCAGCAAGATTTTTGTCAGTTGAGTCAGCAATTTGGCCAAATTGTTGTGTGTGTATGTCTGTTTGTGTTTGTGTGTGTGTGTGTTTACAGTTCCAGTGCCATCTCGGTGGTAAAGATCCTTAGGGTCCTCCGTGTGCTCAGACCTCTGAGGGCCATAAACAGAGCCAAAGGCCTCAAGGTAAGCAAATGGGTATGTGGGTCAAAATGGCTGCCAGGCACCACCAGATACACCGCGGGAGGTTTGATGATAAATCTTTGTGTGTATGAATTTGTGTGTGTCTCACAGCACGTGGTCCAATGTGTGTTTGTGGCCATCAGGACCATCGGCAACATTATGATCGTCACAACATTGCTCCAGTTCATGTTTGCGTGTATCGGGGTGCAACTCTTCAAGGTGAGGGAAATCTGAGCACATATAAATCTACTCTTAAATGTAATTTCTAATCCAACTCTAACTCCAAATGTGACCCTAACCCCCAACATTAGCGCTAATCCCTAACCAAACCCTAATTTTACTGCGAACCATAATCCCTAATCCAAAAAGAATCCCAAACTCTGGAACCTTCTCTACTACCTTAACCCCTGAACTCTAATCCATGACCCAAATAGTAACCCTAATCCCTAATCAAACCAAACCCCTAACTCTGCTCTAAGCATCAACAACCCTAATTGTAACGCCCAAACACAACCCAAAACCCCAACAGTTAATCTAATCTAAAACCAAAATCAAAAACCTAACTCTACTCCTAACCGTAACCCATGAAAATAACCCTAAACCCAATATTAACCCTAATCCTGATCAAACCCTTACCCCAACCACAACTCCTAACCGTAACACCTCATCTGAATTTAACCCCAAATATTCTGCTAACCACCTACATTTACCCTAGTCCCTGACCTGTCACACTACTCCTATCCGTAATCCCTATTCCAACCCTATTTTTTACCCATACCCTAACACTAAAACCAACCTTTAACCCATAATCCAAGATCCCCAACAATAATCCGAAAACCCAACCAAACCCTTGCCCCCTAAAGGTATCCCTGGCCCCTAAACCAATAATAGAACTCTCACCATAACCCCCAAACATAACTGTACTCCACAATAGTGCAGCTAATCCCTAATCAAATTCTAGACCCTAACCCTACTCCTAACTACAACCGCAAATCCAATTTTAACTGTCACCCCCAAGCATATGTCTGCATGCGTGCGTGCATATGTACTGTATTTATGCACGTTTGTGTTGGTGTTTGTGTATGTATATACAGAACATATATGTAAGTGATAAAAAATAATTTGTTGTGTCATCAGGGTAAATTCTATCGTTGTACCGATGAGGCCAAACACACACCTGAACAGTGCAAGTATGTCAAACATTCACATTTAAAAAAAAAAAATCAAGATGACATCATGTTTATGTATGTGTGTGTGTCCAGAGGGACATTTGTGGTGTACAAAGATGGAGACGTAAACCATCCGATGGTGCGAGAAAGAATTTGGCACAACAGTGACTTCAATTTTGACAATGTGCTCATGGGAATGATGGCACTCTTCACCGTGTCTACTTTTGAGGGCTGGCCCGCGTGAGTACTCTGTCCGTGTGTGTGTGTGTGTTGTAGTAGTGTTTTGATGGCACATTGAAGCTCTGCTGGCCACCCACCAGCCTGCTATACAAGGCCATCGACGCCAACGGGGAGAACTCGGGTCCCATCTACAACTACCGTGTGGAGATCTCCATCTTCTTCATCGTCTACATCATCATCATCGCCTTCTTCATGATGAACATCTTCGTGGGTTTCGTCATCATCACGTTCAGGGAGCAGGGAGAGCAGGAGTATAAGAATTGTGAACTGGACAAGAACCAGGTAAACCATCCCCCAGCCCGTCCCCTAACCGCAACAAAAAGATCACACACTTTTCTACATGTGAGCTTGAGTCCTCCGCTAATGTTGGATGTCGTTCCACAGCGTCAATGCGTCGAGTACGCTCTAAAGGCTCAGCCCCTAAAGCTCTACATCCCCAAGAACCCAGTTCAGTACAAATTCTGGTCCATCATCAACTCCACAGCCTTTGAGTACGTCATGTTTGTGCTCATCCTGCTCAACACCGTCACACTCGCCATCCAGGTAAACACCTGTGGGTGGGAGCTAAGGGAAGGTTGGGCAAAAGGGGGCGGTCGAGGTAAACACCCATGGTTGGAGCTGAGGGAAAGTGCTGCCGAAACGGGGCGGACTAGAGGCGGACTTTTTCTGGATTCCTGCCAGGTCCCGCAGGAGTCCCGCAGGATGGGAGTGAATTTCACCATCAATGATGGGATTGGGCAGGAGGGGTAGAGAACGTCATCGGTAGTGGGCGGGAGCGGGATCTATGACAACAAAGTCAACAGGAATAGACAGGAGTACAAAGCATGATGGCGGGAGTTGACGTGAGTGGAATCCATGATGGGAGTGAAACCATAATGCAGTTATATTTTATTTTATTTTAACTTTAATCAAATCAATATTTGAACATTTCCCTTCAGCATCAAGCTAAACATTACTAAACTAAGGGATGAATATGGCTTTTGTTATTAAACTCATGTTTTATTTCTTGATCATTCCGGTAATTCAATGTATTTATTACTTTGAGTAGGCAGACGTACAGGAAGTCCTCGAGTTACAACGTACTCGACCTACGACGTTTCGACTTTACGGCGCCCATGCCTTGTCCGCCATTTTGTCCCCAGCATCATAGTGTTTCTGCTTAGCTGGTGGATAGTGTTTGTCTGTGTTTGTGTGCCGGGAGTATCGTTGCCTTTTTTCACACTCTTAGCAATAATGGTAAGTACAGCATCTTATTTGTTTATTTTAATGTATTTTAGTTTGTTTATACGAAGTGTTAACCTTTTCTGCTATGGTCACCTGACCGTGGTCGGGAGACGCAGGGGTTAACTCCCTTCTCTCGTTGCACAGCTGAGCTGGGTGACAATAAAGGCACAAAGCACCGATTTGCTGCTTTAATGGCTTTATTAGCTCCTGCACATAGTCTGCACATTCAACGTCAACGGGTCCTCCGCTATTCGCTACTCTTCCCCGGTCGTCGTCACTACACTTGATACTGTACACACTCGCACCGGCGTGCACTCCTTCACAGTCCCGTCTCACTTACACATTGACGCACATGCTCACACACACTGAGCTTGCTGTCACAATCACGTGGGACAATACCCGTAACAGAAGTATTTCGACGTAAATCTCAACTTTAACAGTGAAATCCGACTTACGCGGAAATTCGGGTCACGTCGCCAGCGTAGGAACGGAACTCGTTCGTAAATCAAGGACCTCCTGTACTGCATATTTTATACAGAGGAAGAAAAACGAAGCAGGATTTACTGGGATTAAAGAAGGGGGGGAAAAGGGATGGGAGTAGGAGTCTGTCAAATTTTGGCTCAGGATTGGGATGAATCGCTATGGGAGTGGGATTTTTTTAAAACACTGGGCGGGATTTGGCAGGAATTTTATTTAAGCACTTGGCATTGAGAGGGAGTGGGCTCGATCTCTGTGGGAGTGGTAGGGAGCAGGATTATTATTTTTTTTTTAAACACTCACTCAGGATTGGGAGTCAACATCCACTCCCCATGTCAGCCTCTAGGGTGTACCAGGGAAAATGAGGAAAGGTGGAGCTGAAGTGGGGCAGTCCCGGTACAGTGGGAGGAAAAAGTATGAGAACCTGTATGAGAATTTCTTAAATTTCTGCATGAATTGGTCATTAAATGTCGTGTGATCTTCATCTGAATCACAAGAATAAAGAAACAGAGTCTGGTTAAACTATTGCCAGCCCAAAAAATATGTTTTCGTATTTTTATGAACAACAACGTAAGGATTCATAGGACATGGAGGAAAAAGTAAGCGAACCCTTGGATTTATTAAAGGTCAGATGACAAAGATGTTATGGGGTCAGTTAAAATTCATAGTTGCATTGTTTATATGTTATGTAATACATGTATGTAACTTTCAGCAAATTTTCAACGATAGTTTAGCTAAAAATAAAGTTTTGATGTTGCATATTGAGTCCTCCCCGAACATAACTGAAGCTCAAGACACCGGGGTGTGGTTACTCTATCCACCGCAAGGGCGACCAGAAGTGACGGTGCAATTGACAAACACAGCGCACTACACACTATACGCAATGGCGAGCAACGTGTTGGAATATGTGGAGGAGGGGGATTTCGACATTCAGGAGCACCCAACTGAACTTGGCGTTGTCAAAGCGTACGTTTGAGCCAATCAGACAGTGACGACGATGAGCAGCTAAGTAGCAGCTGTAAAACAGAAAAAGAGAGTGGCCACTGGCTCGATGTGACGGTATGTCAAAAGCATGTCTTCTTATAAACTCATGGCTTTGACAAATTTCAATCAGGGTTCCGAAGTCATCACAGTACAGAATCTGCTCTTATCAAAGAGCAAAATGATATAAGGTTGAATACTGACTCGGGAAAGGTGTCAATTCTGGTCTTGTTGGACCTCAGTGCGGCTTTTGATAAGGTAGATCATAATATACTGCGGAACAGGTTGGAAACGTGGGTCGGACTAAATGGAACAGCCCTTATATGGTTCAGGTCCTACCTGGAGGAAATTAGTTATTTTCTAACCATTGGAAGTGCTCAATCTCATCGAATGGCAATGACCTATGGGGTCCCTCAAGGGTCAGTTCAGCCTGTATATGCTACCCTTGGGTCAAATTCTTCAGAACTTGAATCTTGACTATCATAGCTATGCAAATGACACACACTTATATCTAGCAGTGTCTCCATATGACTACAGTTCAATTGAGGTGTTGTGTCACTGTCTAAAACAGATAAATATCTGGATGAGCCTAAATTGTCTTCAATTAAACCACAACAAAAATGAGATAATTGTTTTTGGCAATAAAGAAAAGAGAATTGCTGTTCGTAAATACCTGGAGTCACTCTCTTTAAAAACGAAAGCCCAAGTCTGAAACCTTGGTGTTCTGATAGATTCCGACCTGACTTTCAACAGTCATATCAAATCAATTACTAAAACTGCCTTCTATCATCTGAAGAACATATCCAGAGTGAAGGCTTGTATGTGTCAAGCATGGTAGGCTTGACATATGCAAGCCTTCACTCTGGAAGCTCATCCATGCTTTTATCTCAAGTAGACTTGACTATTGTAATGGTCTTCTGACTGGACTACATAAAAATGAATGCGAGTTCTGACCAGAACAAAGAGGTCAGAGCATATTACTCCAATTTAAAGTCTTTACACTGGCTTCCAGTCAGCTTTAGAATAGATTTTAAAGTTCTGCTACTGGTCTATAAATCATTAAACGGTTTAAGTCCTGAATACATGAATGAAATGCTCATGGAATATAAACCCAGTAGGGCTCTGAGATCGACACACGCAGGTCAAATAGTGGAGCAGAGAGTCCAAAGCAAACATGGTGACGCAGCATTTAGCTATTATGCTGCTGGAATAAGTTGCCAACAGAAGTGACGTCAGCCCCAAGTGTGCATGTTTTTAAGTCCAGGTTAAAAACTCTTCTTTTTTCCCATGCTTTTTAAAGCATTTCCACTTTTAAATTATATTTCTTGCACTGTTTGCTGTTTTAATTGTATTTTTATTTTATTTATTTATTTGTTTTCCTCTTTATTTTAAATGTTCATAAGCTGTTTTTTCCCCTCTGTTTTTAAATGCTTTTAATCATGTAAAGCACATTGAGTTACCTTGTGTATGAAGTGCGCTATATAAATAAATTTGCTTTGCTTTGAAATAATACCCCCCCAGGGGTGCCCTTATGCGTTATAACACGCCGCACACTAAGTCTTTGCCGTGTGTCTGTTGGCTTGTCATATCGGCAAAAGTACAGACGACGGTACTGAAAAGTACTGTGTGGGTCTTTTTTTCCTACTCCCCAGTGCATAGTAACCATAATAGAGTCCTAGGTATATACACGGAAATGCTCACCTCTTGTCTGCGCCTACGTGGCGGCTACGAGATTTAGTTCTCTTGCTTGCGGTGGAGGTGCCGATGGAAAAATAGTTGGCACCGCAACTGGTTTCAGCCTCTGCCTCTGTATCCAACGCTTTCTGCTAAGTCTTACTCAAAACACGGGACAGTTTGGACTGTTTGCTAGGCACCCATAGCTGAGGACGTTTCTTCGTCTGTCAACTGACTTTGCCTATCCACCGGTCACGTATTCCTTTTTCACTTGGAAAGCCCAAAAAAAAAAACTCTTGCCGCTGCCTGAACCATTTGTACAACCAAATGCCACACAATAATCCATCGCGACATCGTTACATTATACGACAAATATACAACGACGGGAACAACAGCATGGAACAATAGCACACAACGCCGAATGAACCGGATGTTTGGCGTGTGTGACGTCACAGCGCCGGAAGGAGACAAAGACTGGAAGGCGCGGGATGCAAAAAGCAGAAGGCGCATTCTGTATCATATCGATTTAACTGCGGTATATCTGCCATATAACCACTTCCAAATAGCAGATGTGATTTGTAAAGGGGTTCTAGAGTTATCAAGACATTTTTTTTTAATCTTTGTCCTCTGACCATTAACTGGTTGACCCTCCTTTGGCAGCAATAACATCAAACAAACATTTCCGATAGTTGCTGATCAGACATGCGCAACCAGTAGGATCAATTTTGGAGCATTCCTTTTTACTTAAGAATCAGGATCATCTTTATTTGCCAAGTATGTAAAAAACACAAGGAATTTGTCTCCGATAGATGGAGCTGCTCTAGTACGACAACAGACAGTCAATTGACAGAATACTTTTGAGACATAAAGACATTGAAAAAAACAGTCACTCAGCAATAAAAGGTTGCTAGTAATCTGGTCATGCCGGTACAATTTTTTTTTGCAATTGTGCAAAAAAATGCATAGTCCTCTAGCAATTAGAGCAGTTTGAAATGACTAATAGAACAAGAGTCCAACGCAATGACCATTGTGCAAAGGGCGCCGAGACTTCAAGAAATGTATGCAGTTTAAAGTGACTAGTAGTTCATAATCTGGGACAATGTCGATTGTGCAAATGTTGCAGATGCTACTCAGGCACATGGGTGGCCAGTATTCGTCAACAACAGGTATGCAAATAGTGGAGCATGGCGAGACTACGACAGTGAGTGCATGAGTAATGTATAATTGGCCAGCCAGAAAAGTGACAACAAACTCAAGACAAAAAAATGTTGCGTATGTAAATGCAGCATGTTGTGCGTAAATGTAAAGTGTTGTAGTTCAGCGACATTCCTGGGATGTCTGGTGTGAGTAGCTCTCTTGAGGTCTTGAGGGTTGAGGTCAGGACTTTATTTATAATCTCGTATAAAGCTGGAAAAGGTTACAAAAGTATCTCTAAAGGTTTTGAGGTTCATCAGTCTACGATTAGAGAAATTGTCTATACAGTGGGGCCAAAAAGTATTTAGTCAGCCAGCAATTGTGCAAGTTCTCCCGGTTAAAAAGATGAGAGAGGCATGTAATTTTCATCCCAAATATACCTCACCTATGAGAAAAAAAATGAGGGGGGGAAAATCACATTGTCTGATTTTTAAAGAATTTATAAGCAAATTATGGTGGAAAATAAATATTTGGTCAATAACAAAAGTTCATCTCAATACTTTGTTATATACCTTTTGTTGGCAATGACGTCAGAGGTCAAATGTTTTCTGTAAGTCTTCACAAGGTTTTCACACACTGTTGCTGGTATTTTGGCCCATTCCTCCATGCAGATCTCCTCTAGAGCAGTGGTGTTTTGGGGCTGTCACTGGGCAACACAGACTTTCAATTCCCTCAAAAGATTTTCTATGGGGTTGAGATCTGGAGACTGGCTAGGCCACTCCTTCTTTGCCCTGGCGGTGTGTTTGGGATCATTGCCATGCTGAAAGACCCAGCCAAGTTTCATCTTTAATGCCCTTGCTGATGGAAGGAGGTTTTCACTCAAAATCTCACAATACATGGCCCCATTCATTCTTTCCTTTACACGGATCAGTCGTCCTAGTCCCTTTGCAGAAAAACAGCCCCAAGGCATGATGTTTGCACCCCCATGCTTTACAGGAGGTATAGCGTTCCTTGGATGCAACTCAACATTCTTTCTTCTCCAAACACGACAAGTTGAGTTTTTACCAGAAAGTTCTATTTTGGTTTTATCTGACCATATGACATTCTCCCAATCCTCTTCTGGATCATCCAAATGCTCTACAGCAAACTTCAGACAGGCCTGCACATGTACTGGCTTAAGCAGGGGGACACGTCTGGCACTGCAGGATTTGAGTCCCTGGCTACGTAGTGTGTTACTGATGGTAGCCTTTGTTACTTTGGTCCCAGCTCTCTGCAGGTCATTCAGTAGGTTCCCCCGTGTGGTTCTAGGATTTTTCTCACCATTCTTGTGATAATTTTGATCCCACGGGAGTCAAAATGCGTGGAGCCCCAGATCGAGGGAGATTATCAGTGGTCTTTTATGTCTTCCATTTTCTAATAATTTCTCCCACAGTTGATTTCTTCACACCAAGCTGCTTACCTATTGCAGATTCAGTCTTCCCAGCCTGGTGCAGGTCTGCGATTTTGTTTCTGGTCTCCTTTGACAGCTCTTTGGTCTTGGCCATAGTGGAGTTTGGAGTGTGACTGGTTGAGGTTGTGAAAGGGTCTCTTTTATACTGATAACGAGTTCAAACAGGTGCCATTCATACAGGTAACGAGTGGAGGACAGTGGAGGCTCTTAAAGAAGTTACAGGTCTGTGAGAGCCAGAAATCTTGCTTGTTTGTGGGTGACCAAATACTTATGTTCCACCATAATTTGCTAATAAATGCTTTAAAAATCATCCATCCAGTTTCTGAGCTGCTTATCCTATCACAGCTATCGTCGGGCAGGAGGCGGGGTACACCCTGAACTGGTTGCCAGCCAATCGCAGGGCACACGTAAACAATCAACCATTTTTGTGATGTCGGAGGAAACCGGTGTGCCCGGAGAAAACCCACGCAGGCACGGGGAGAACATGCAAACTCCACACAGGCGGGGCCGGGGATTGAACCCCGGGCCTCAGAACTGTGAGGCAGACGCTTTAACCAGTCGTGCACCGTTCCGCCCGCTTTAAAAATCAGACAATGTGGTTTTCTGGATTATTTTTTTTTTGTTCTCATTTTGTCTCTCATAGGTGAGGTATACCTATGATGAAAATTACAGGCCTTTCTCACCTTTTTAAGTGGGAGCATTTGCACAATTGGTGGCTGACTAAATACCTTTTAGCCCCACTGTGACATGGAATAAGTTCACCACTGTTGCTTCTCTTACAAGGAGTGGCCGTCCTGTAAAGATGACTGCAAGAGCCCACCGGTAGCTAAAACCTAGAGTGTCAGCTGAAGACTTACAGAAATTACTGGCACATGCCAACATCTCTGTTGACAAATCTACATAAGTAAAACATTAAACAAGATTGGGGTTCATGGGAGAACACCAGAGAGGAAGCGGGTGCTGTCTAGAAAAAAACCATGCTGCACGTTTGAAGTTTGCTAAAGAGCACTTGGCTGTTCCATCGCACTACTGGCACAATACAATCAATACACAATACGCACAGATGAAACCAAAATTGAATTGTTTGGGAAGAACTCATAACACCATGTGTGGAGGAAAAATGGCACAGCACACTAACATTCACACCAGATATCCCAGGAATCTTGCTGAACTGCAACAGTTTTTGAAGAGGAACGGTCCAAAATTCATCTTGATCGTCTAATCTGCAACTATAGGAAATGTTTGGTTGAGGTTATTGCTGCCAAAGGAGGGCCAACCAATTATTAAATCCAAGAGTTCAGTTGCTTTTTCCCTCCTGTCGTGTGAATGTTATTTTTCAAGGAAATATAAAAACATATTTTTTGTGTGGGATTAGTTTCAGCAGTTAGGCTCCAGCACGCCCGCGACCCTAGTGAGGAGAAGCGGCTCAGAAAATGGATGGATGGATGGATAGTTTCAGCAGACTCTGTTTGTTTGTTTGTTTGATTATTCTTGTGATTTAGATGAAGCTCAGAACACAATTTATGACCATTTTATGCAGAAATGTAAGAAATTATACTATTATACATACTTTTTCTTCCCACTATAAGCTAGAGGAAGGTTGGACCAAAGGGGGGTTGGTCAGGGGAATCTGAGGAAAGTTCGGGTGAAGGCTGGGACGTTTTGTTAAACTGAGGGAAGGTGGAGTTAAAGGGAATGATCCAAGTACGCTGAACGAAGTTTGGGGTGGGAAGATGGGGCTAAAAGGGGGTTGTCCAGATAAACACCTGTGGGTGGAGCTTATGGGCAGTCAAGGTAAGATGAAGGAAGCTGGGGCCGAAGGGAGGCTATCCAGGTAAACTCGAGAACATCGGAGCAAAGAAGGGCGGTCCATGTTCGCTAAGGGACAGTGGGGCGAGAAGGTAGGACCGAAGGCAAGCGGTCCAGGTGTGCTGAGGAAAGATGGAGCCGAACTGGGGAGATCCAGATAAACACTCGCAGGTAGAGCTGAGGGAAGGAAGAGCCGAATGGGGGCGGTCCAGGTAAAGTGAGGGAAGGTGGGGTAAAATAGGGGCGATCCAGTTAAAATGAGGAAAGTTGGGGCTGAAGGATGTTGGTCCAGGTAAACTGAGGGAAGGTGGAGCCTAAGTGGGCGGTCCAGGTATGCTAAGGGAAGGTGCGGCGAGAAGTTGTGCCCGAATGGGGACGGTCCAGGTAAGCTGAGGAAAGATGAGGTCGAAGGGGGGTGGTTTATGTAAACAACCGTGAGTGGACCTGAGGGAAGGTGTGGCCAAAGGGAGGCGGTCTAAGTAAGACAAAGAAAGGTGGGCCCGAAGGGGGGTGGTTCAGAGGAGCTGAGGACACGTGGGGCTGAAGTTGGTTGATGCAGGTAAACACCTGTAGGTGGAACTGAGGGAAGGCAGGGCCAGGGGGATACAAAGGGATGGGGCTTTGTGTGAGAGGTATGTTTGGTGTGTACAGCACTACGAGCAGTCCAAGACCTTCAGCCACATCATGGACATCCTCAATATGGTCTTCACTGGACTCTTCACTGTGGAGATGCTGCTCAAACTGTTAGCCCTCAGACTCAGGGTAAGTCTTCTTCACAGGAAGTGTTTCTATGTTAACCACACTCAGCTGTGCGGGAATCTCGTTAGATGTGCGTCCTGCATCTGAGACGCACAATGGGGGGTGTGGTGGTTGGGCGTGGGGGGCAGTGGTCCGGTACCCTTGCTCCTCCCCTTGGGCCTGGTTGGGGCGCTTCGGTTGGGCTCCGAACCTACCTGGGTCCTGGGTGGTCGGTGGCGTCCCCCTGGTTGGGTCCCCTGCTGGGCGGGCTTGCTGACTCGATTGGGGGGTAGCAGGCTCACCTTTCCTCGATGTGCTGGCTCAGCAACTCCGTACATGTGATATAGTGTTCATTTACTAATAAGTTCGATAGAAACACTATAGACTTTAATTACTTGTGCTAGGATCCCTAACAACACAGGTTAATTTTTAAAAATTAAGCACAGGGAGTATTTCAAACTCGCCAGTTGCAGAGTAAAACTGTTCCAGCGCAAAGGCATACAGAGCCACCATTCTGCAAGGCCATGCAGCTGAACAGGACAGGTTTAGAAAAAAAAAAAAAAAAAAAGATGCGCACAACTAGGACACTTTAGGGAAATTTAACTACCGTATTTTCACGACCATAGGGCGCACCGTATTAAAAGGCGCAGTCTCAGTCACGGCGTCTATTTCTGTATTTAACACATACATAAGGCACACCGTATTATTGGGCGCAGGCATGGTAAAACATACCCGAGCTTAGCATGCATGCACGCGAAAACAATGTTTTTTAAAAGGCAGCGAGAGCAAAACTGAGTTCGATTGTACTTTATTGAAGTATTTAACAAAGTACTCGTTTTTTTTAATCAATCCTCATCCACAAATCCATCAAAGTCCTCATCTTCTGTATCCGAAATGAACAGCTGGGCAAGTTCTCAATCAAACACGCCAGGTTCCCTCTCGTCATTGTCGGAGTCAGTCTCTTTGCCTGTGCGGCTTCTCAGAAATGATGCCGGCTTTTACGAAAGCTCGAACAACAGTGCAAGCAGACAAGTTAACCCAAGCATCCACAATCCATTCACATATTGTGACTTAACTCGCCCGGCGCTGCCTCCTAGTTTTAGTCCAACTGTGTTCGCCGTCATCCATTATCCATCGCTTCCACGCCGCTCGCAACTTCACTTTGAACGCCCTGTTTACACGGCTGTCCAGCGGTTGGAGTTCCTTAGTGTTAAGGACGTAATATAATGTCAATGTTCAATAGATCATGGAACCTTCAATCGTCCTTGCGTGTTGGTTTTCTTTGTCCAAAAAGAGAGGAAAAAATAAGACACCAGAGTGCTGAGTCTCAGGGTGCATTCAATCAACTGTACACCAGAGTGCAGGTTCACTGAATGACACACCTCGTTTATTTGAGCTAACTCCTTTTATACACATCAGAAGGTTTCGTTATGACTGTTCAGCAGGAGGTTTTGATATATCTGTTTAGCAGAAGGTACCTCTGGCCTTGGGTGTTATCAGAAAAGGGGGAGTCATCCTAAAACCATCATTCCTCAGTAATCTAAACTCCTACATATTCTAATGGATAACAAAACTTAATCATGTATTACCCTAGTGTTTTGGAAACGGAACTTAATTGTTAATGGAACATAACTTCATGAGTACAAAATAGAACAATCCAACATTAGTCAAGCCTCCCGGAATGATGGCAAGCTTCCTCACTTGCTGCACATGGCAGAGTTATTGCACTCAGTCGAATGGTGACTTGAGACGCTTCTCCCGGCTGTTCTTTGCTCATTAATCCATTGCTCGAGTACTCGGGCCACCTCGCCTTGTTTCCGCGTTTTGTTTTTTTTCCGCGGAAACTCAGCTTCGTCTTCTTGACTTGGCGAAGCTCGTTTTCCTGCTTCCTCCACTTGCAAACCATGGATTCGTTGATCTTGAATTCTCTCGCGGCTGCAGCTGCAGCTGCTCGATTCCCATGTTCCTCCGCGTAACTAATAGCTTGCAGTTTAAAATGTTCTTCGTAAACATGTCTCTTCGTAGGTGCCATTTTCGGGGGTCCTTAGTCCAACACGGGCCACCTCGCCTTGTTTCCGCGTTCTGTTTTTCTTTTTTTCCGCGGAAACTCAGCTTCGTCTTCTTGACTTGGCGAAGCTCGTTTTCCTGCTTCCTCCACTTGCGAACCATGGATTTGTTGATCTTGAATTGTCTCGCGGTTGCTCGTTTCCCATGTTCCTCCGCATAACTGATAGCTTCCATGATATGTGCATCCCGGGACACACATAGTCTCAAGTATAAAATGATCTATGCCTGTGAAGTATAAAATGATCTATGCCTATGTGTGTGTGTGTGTGTGCGTGCGTGCGCAGCATTACTTTGTGGATGCGTGGAATTCCTTTGATGCTCTCATCGTGGTTGGCAGTGTGGTAGACATCGTAGTGACGGAGTTCAGCGTACGTAAACAAACTAAAATAACAAATGTGAATGTTTGCATATAAGTTGACTGTCACTCACCTGTGTGTGTGTGTGTGTGTGTGTGTGTGTGTGTGTGTGTGTATGTGTGTGTATCAGAGCGGAGAGGACAGCTCTCGAGTGTCCATTACGTTCTTCCGCCTCTTCCGAGTGATGCGATTGGTCAAACTGCTGAGCAAAGGGGAGGGCATCCGAACCCTCCTATGGACCTTCATCAAGTCGCTGCAGGTCCTATTATTATTACAGGCATAGTACTGTGTTCTTACACCAGTAGATACGATTTCTTTTTTCTTTTTTTTTGTTACACAATCAAACACTACTTTGTTAAACAGGTGTTTACTCTGTTATTACACCAATAGATGCTACTTTTTAAACACAAGCACCCCTACTTTGTTTACCGTCTTATTACTATGTTATTACTTAACTTTACAGCAATCTGATCATCTTAATTGAATCGGCCAATAATTTTCATTTCATGCAAATTTTGTGACAGGCTGCAAAGTCTAAATTTGCCGATCCTATCAATAACGTCATTGATCGGCTCCGCGAATTAAGACATTATTTTTCATAGTCTCGTTTACTCCAGGGACGTTCAACGCTGTCATCTTGTATGTTTAAATCCGAAAGCTAGTTTGTTTTTAGAACTGTAATGTGTTTTGTGACTACGTGGCGCAGGAACCTCTGGCTTTGGCTAGCTCACTACCGTGGCTAAACACGGTGCTAATAATCGCCTCCATGGCAACTTTGTTGTCAGGTTATGTCCAATAATGCATAGAAGACAGCAGCGCGGAATGTCCATGGAATAAACAAGATTGTGTCTTCAGCTCCACCAGCGCCGAGGCTCTACATTGTATTTAGCTCCGCTGAAAAGCTAGCCACAGTCGCAGGAATGCCCGAGCGGAACAGCCCACGCGACGAAATCACAGTCAATGATGATGGCATCATTATGTGACTAATCATTGCCTCCATGGC
Organism: Phyllopteryx taeniolatus; assembly: GCF_024500385.1. NCBI lineage: Eukaryota > Metazoa > Chordata > Actinopteri > Syngnathiformes > Syngnathidae > Phyllopteryx > Phyllopteryx taeniolatus. The sequence continues at coordinate 31,341,611 of NC_084502.1, read as the reverse complement.
AGCTTTGTCGCAAGATTATTATGTCCAATAATGCGTGGACAACTACTGTGTGTTAATGAGCACTATATTCATCGTTGAAGTTGGGTTAGGAGGACACAAAGCGCACTAAAACACCATGACACTTTACAGCACTGTGTCGTTACTGTCGTAACACCTGTCGGAATATGGCATAGGGACATTGAGACCTGCCATCATGAGTAGGTAACTTCATCCATCCATCCATTTTCTGAGCCGCTTCTCCTCACGAGGGTCGCGGGCGTGCTGGAGCCTATCCCAGCTGTCATCGGGCAGGAGGCGGGGTACACCCTGAACTGGTTGCCAGCCAATCGCAGGGCACATACAAACAAACAACCATTCGCACTCACAGTCATGCCTACGGGCAATTTAGAGTCTCCAATTAATGCATGTTTTTGGGATGTGGGAGGAAACCGGAGTGCCCGGAGAAAACCCACGCAGGCACGGGGAGAACATGCAAACTCCACACAGGCGGGGCCGGGGATTGAACCCGGGAACCCAGAACTGTGAGGCTGACGCTCTAACCAGTCGCCCACCGTGCCGCCTAGGTAACTTCAAATACTATAAATAAAAGTAGTGAATAATTGTTTGTAGATAGATAGGCCTCTTACAACACGCTGTGCTGTGGAGATATAATAAGACTGCTAGTTGAAGCGTAATGCTGAGTGATATTTTTCATCATTTGTTTTTGTTTCTATGCCGCACCTTCAAAATATGTCTTCACATGAAAACCGTCAGTGGCACTAAAAGTTTGGGGATCGCTGCCTTTTTTAATTATTTTATTTTATTTTGTGCATTGTTGAAATTTCAGTGCAATCTAAATATGTTTAACTTGCAATTGGTTTATTATTTGAAGCATTAATATTATTTTGTGCAATTGTAATGTCTTGATTTTAGTGAGGTTAGTACACAGTAATAGCCATGAATTGTACTAATAATTTAGCTATCACCGATCAATGAGTAGTGAGTTAAAATAACCGATCATCAGTAGATAAAGCTCTTTTTACCCAAGTCACCACTAAGTTAAACAGGTTATTACTATATTATTATATGCTATTTTTATCAAACACAAGGCTGTTACATGCTTATTACTATGTTCACCACTGCTTAATTAAAGGGGCTATTTCAACAGTCGATGTGCTTGACTTTCTTTACACAAGATTTCACTAGCTAGTTACACGCATATATGCAGGTCTGTAACTGGTCCCATTTGTCCTCGTAGGCACTCCCGTATGTCGCCCTGCTCATCGCCATGATCTTTTTCATCTACGCAGTCATCGGCATGCAGGTGAGAGTACACTGAGGACATCGCTTCCAGGTTTAGTCTTTCTCATCATCTTGAGAAGTTGACCGCCCTGCTTTCTCTGGTGACATGTCACCCCATTGTCGGACCTATACTGGAATCTTCCATGACGCTGTTGTTTGCTGTCAAGCTGTGCGGCTTTCAGCTGGTGGTGGACGCTCGCTACTCCTACGCTCATGTGGCGCTTTACTACATTAGAAAAAGAACACAAATATATGCAGAGATAGGCACTAATAATTATTTATCAAATAATACAGTACTTTTTGGTAAGCTCTACAGAAAGAAAATTCCAAATGCCATTTTGCAAATGGGTGAGGGCTTTCTGTACAACCTAATGGAGGAATTGAGACATCATGTGACATGTTTGCCTGTGTCTCCATCAGACGTTTGGGAAGGTCGCCATGCAGGATCACACGCAGATCAACAGGAACAACAACTTCCAGACTTTTCCTCAGGCCGTCCTCCTCCTCTTCAGGTCGGGTGTTTATCATCACTTTACTCGGCCTCTTGATTGTGTGTGACTGTGTGTGTGTGTGTGTGTGTGTGTGTGTGTGTGTGTTGCAGGTGTGCGACAGGCGAGGCATGGCAGGAGATCATGCTGGCCAGTCTTCCCGGGAAACGCTGCGATCCTGAGTCCGACTACGAGCCAGGAGAAGAGTTCAGCTGCGGGAGCAACTTTGCCATCGTTTACTTCATCAGCTTTTTCATGTTGTGTGCCTTCCTGGTGCGTATACTATACATCAAATCACCTCTTATTTATTACACAGAATATTAATATGTAATTAGACACGTAATGTGTGTTTTTTTTCCACAACTCACTAATACATAGGTAATCACAGGTGTAATAACTATGTTGTTACTATGTTGTTAGACCTATAGATACTATTTTACCCAAGTTACCACTTTTTATAACGGGTTATTAATATTATGAATATGTTACTGCACCAGTGGATACAACTTTTTTTAATCAAGTCACCACAACTTATGTGTTATACAGCAGATGATACTTTATTACGGTAGTCACCAGTACTTTGTTTAACAGGTTATTACTATATTATTATTACACATGTAGTTGCTATTATACAACACAAAACACCACTACTACCTCGAACTAACTAACAGTTTATTACTATATCATTACACCAGTAGATACTTTTTTTAAACAAAGTGACCACTACATTATTACATGACAATCTTATTACACCAGTAGATGCTACTTTATTACACATCTGCATATATGGATGAATGTGTATGTGTCCACAGATCATAAACTTGTTTGTGGCAGTCATCATGGACAACTTTGACTACCTAACCCGGGACTGGTCGATCCTAGGTCCACATCACCTCGATGAGTTCAAGAGGATCTGGTCAGAATATGATCCAGAGGCCAAGTACGACCACTTAGAGATGCAGACGTATTCATGACAGCATTGAAGTAGAAATAACATGCAACCATATATGTAGCATGTAGTAGGGCTGGGCGATTAATCAAAATTGAATAGTGATTTTGATTTTGGCTTCTCACGATCATAAAAATGTTATAATCAAAGACAAACAATGTGCAGCGGCGCGGGATGTGTATGCAAGTTCCTGCTTTGTAAAAGTACCCTGAACGCACCGTGTTTCGCTTGCAGCAAGCGTGTGACGTATGTTATTCTGCCCTCCCTGAGCGTGCTTTAAGATGTTTATTGAGCCCCCAGTTGGAGTTTACTCTAAAACTAGATGCACAACAAAAACAACAAAATACAACAAAAACAAAACGAAACAACATCAAAAATAATTACACATATTGCATATTTGAATACGAGACACACATCGTTTTAGAAATTGCCAGCTTAATGCTAATAGTCAATGGAAAACCCTATTGACGGGCTAGCTAGAAGTAGCATTAGATCACGGTAGGGATTTACCTTCAAATAACGATATTCACACACAAACACTGTATTAACACATGCAGACAGGTGATATAACAATACTCATGGGCATATATTCTTCCTAATCTGTGAAAAACGACATATATTAAAGTTCTATCGTTACTTTCTTCTTCTATTCTTTTTAGATTAATGTAAGAATGTAGCTCTATGCATGCACTGCACCACACTGCCCGTAAGAGGCCAAGTAAGAGCAGCATATATATATATATATATATATATATATAAATATATATATATAACATGCTCTTTTTTTCCCAACTGTTTGACTTGAACTCAGAATAAACTTTCCCTATTTTAGGTCAATTAGCAATACCAAAATTGTTTCTATTTGCTAAATGCCAGAACAATGAGTGAAGAATTTTTTTAGACAAATATATATTTTATAGTCGGCACGGTGGCCGACTGATCAGATGGTTCATATATTTTAATGGCTAAAAACATTGGCACATTTTTAACCGTGTCTATATTTTTTTTATTCATTATTATTATCATTATTGTTGTTGTTATTTTACCTACCGACTGGTTACCACATCTGCCTCACAGTTCTGGGGACCGGGATTCAAATCCCGGGCCCCGCCTGTGTGGAGTTAGCATGTTCTCCCCGTGCCTGGGTGGGTTTTCTCCGGGCACTCCGGTTTCCTCCCACATCCCAAAAACATGCGTGGTAGGTTGATTGAAGACTCTAAATTGCTCGTGGGTAACCCCGGTCCTCAGAACTGTGAGGCAGACGCTCCAACCAGTCTCCATCGTGCCAAGTTGTATTTAAAGTTTCGAATTCAATGAATAATCGTGTTTTTTAGACAAATATATATTTTATAGACAATACAGTCATGGCTAAAAACATTGGCACATTTTTAAGCATGTCTGTATTTGTTTTATTTTTTTTTTATTATTACTATTATTATTATTATTATTATTATTACTTTACCTTTTGCAAATGTATTTTCTGGTTGTTCATTTAAGTTATGCTTAAAGTTGACTAAATACTAAGTTTCGAAATCAGTGAATAACCGTGTTTACTAATCGTGATGTCAATAATGAAAATAATCGTGATTATTATTTTTTTTCATAATTGGTAGGAGTAGGAGGAGTCATCCATTTCTGTGTTATTGTTGCACAGGGGTCGCATTAAACATTTGGATGTTGTGGCTCTACTTCGAAGGATACAACCTCCTCTTGGCTTTGGAAAACTGTGTCCTCACAGAGTAGCGTGTAAGGTAATTAAAGCTAACATATGTAAAACATAAAGTATTCGGTGGAACACATGAGGCTGAAGCCAAAAGTCACTTCCTGCGTGCATTAAACTTTCCTGCCTCGGTGTTGATGTTGCTGTTGGTAGCGTCTGGTGGCTATGAACATGCCTCTGAATGCAGACGGCATGGTGACATTCAACGCCACCCTCTTTGCGCTGGTCCGCACGGCACTGAAGATCAAGACCGAAGGTATGTCCTCGGGAAACAAATGTTTCAGTCAACATGGCTGTCTTTTGACATGCGGTGCTGTCGCCAGGCAACCCAGATCAGGAGAACGAGGAGCTAAGGGGGATCATCAAGAAGATCTGGAAGAGAATGAAACCAAAACTTCTGGATGAAGTCATTCCACCACATGAAGGTACAAACGTTAGAATTAGCGTTAGCACTACTCTTAGCGGGCTAGTTAGCCTAGATGTTTAAGGTCAACTTTCTAAAAGTCAGATTAGAAATGCTAAACCATGGACCAGTAGTACAGACAAGTATCACGGATCAGTAACATGGTTTAGTACCACAGATTAGTACCATGGACCAGTACCTTGAATCAGACCACGTACCATGCTGAGAACCACAGACCAGTACCATGGATCAGTAACACAGGCCAATAGCACAGACCAGTACCATGGCCCAGTCCCATGGACCAGTAGGCCTACTATGGACAGTACCATGGACCAGTACCATGGATCCCAGCCATGTTTCAGTAACACGGGTGTTGTGGAAAAAATGTCTTGTTCTGATAGAGAATACCGACGCAAATACTTGAAGACAAAGTTACATGTGCAGTTTTTTTATCTTTACAAAGAGGTCAGACAATTAGACATGGAGACATGCAGCATCTTCAAGGTCTGGCCAAAATGGGTTCTCAAAGCTGGAGTTTCATACCTTCCTACATGTAAATAAGATGATCAATACACAAACTACAGACAGACACAGCCAGGTGGTCAAAGAAAGAAAGAAAGCTCTCAAGGGCTGGGGGTTCCTTTCTCTCATGGAAATTCATCCAGTCGGCTTCATGCCTCCACCTTTCGCTGTTGTTCTTGAGCAGATAGACTGGGGTCACTTCTTGTAATTAAACCAACTGTTGCGATTCACTATTAAAGGTAAAAAAAATACTGAAACTAATTCTACAATATCAAATACCAATACTACAGTCAAGTACCGTTAATCAGTACCATGCAACACAGGTCAATACCACAGACCAGTACCACGGACCTGTACCAGTCTCTGTCTCTCTGGTGTTTCCTGCTGCAGAGGAGGAAGTGACAGTTGGGAAGTTCTATGCCACTTTCCTGATCCAAGATTACTTCCGCAAGTTCCGGAAGAGGAAGGAGAGAGGGGGTCTGAGTGTGGAGACTGACGCCACCAACCCGTCAGCCGTACAGGTCTGTCAGCCATACGGTCACTAATCCTACAACGGGTGTGTATTGACGTGCATGTGTTTACAGTTATGTAAAGCAGGTCTCAAGACTCTGCAGGATCTCGGTCCAGAGATGCGTCTGGCCCTCAATGAAGACCTGGAGGAGGAAGAGGAGGAGGAAGAAGAAGAAGAAGAGGAGGACTCCATGAGGGAAGAGGAAGAGGTGGACCTTCTTGTTTTACCACACGCACACACACATATGCACACACTCACTTTCTTCCCACCTCTGCAGATGGACACAGTAGGACCACACAATGACCGGCGGGAATCTATTGTGCCCGTCGGTCCAGGGGGAGTCATGGGTGACAGCGGTGTGGTAAATGGTGGTTTGATCCATCGGGTCGGTTCTCTCTGCAAAATGTCTAATGGCGGCGATTACGATGCTCACATTTCACGGCGAGACAATCTGAGGTCATCTGTTAATCATCATCACCGCCGACCCTCAGTCAGGAATGGGCTTCTAGACAACACCCACAAGAGGCCGTCGCATTACAAATATGGAAGGTAAGAAACTACTAATAACTGTGAAAACTATAAATATGCAATATGGAAAATACATTTAGGGTAAGACAAAAAATATAATAAACATGGGGAAGGATCACAGATGAAGGAATCCCCCTCTCTGACCAGGAGAGGAAGGGGTTAGGAGAGAACAGCAATGGCAGTAAAACAGGCCAAAACCTGGCTAACAGAGAGTAATTGCATACTAGGTGTGGTTTAACCAAATGCGAGAGTGTAAAAATAAGTCTTATGTTGAGATTTAAAAGTTACTACAGAGGTAGCCGCTCAAATTTTCTCATGTAGGACATTTCAGAGTACTGGAGCCCTAATAGAGAATACTCTAGATCATGCCGACTTCTTTTTTTCCTCGGAGTCACCAAATGACCAATATGTTGCGAACGTATGGCACCGATGGAACATAAGGTACCACTAAATCACCAAGATAGGAAGGTGTTAATTAGGGCTTGGGCTCGCTCTCGAAATCCCAATTTGTTATTCGTATGGACAGTAACGAATTACTTTTGAATCAGAATTAAATCCATACTCCTTGTACTATTCCAAAATTGAGATATGTCATACGTACGTTTGTAGCGCAATAAATGAAAAATCCTGTTGAACTGGAAACTGGAAAGAGAGTACACTGGTGCATCCTCACTGGCTGGGAACAGCTACCCCAAGTTAACTAGCTGGCTAACTAGTTAACTATGCTATCTTAGATAAACTTTCTACCATTCATTCTGCCGCAGTCGCCCCCTCCAGCAATTGCTCTTTTCCGGCTTTGGTTGTGGCGCTGTCATGAATATCCGTTCAGCTCCTCGGGCTCAGCTATCAGACACCTAATTTCATAAAGATCATGGTCTCGGTGGAGGGCAATAGACTTCATCGCCGTCCCCACTGCAGCCACTGAGGCCAAATGCGCACATGCGCAGAAACTATGCGCAGTATTTCAAAATGACGTCAGCCTTAAGCACAGGATAAAAATCATGAAATATTTTGTATTGTGGGGACAGCATGGCTCAGGTGGTACCGTGGTCATTCGTCAACCCGAAGGTTGTGAGTTCGATGCTCAGCCATGTCCAAATATCCTTGAGTAAGATACTGAAACCCCAGTTGCTTCTGATGCTGTGACATCAGGCCATCAGGAGGTGAATGAGAAGACAGTGTTAAAACGCTCAGAGTACCTTGAAGGGAGGAAAGCGCTATATAAGTGAAGTCATGATAGCATTTTTTAAGACAATATATTTTCCCGAAAACTATCCCGATAAATGATAATATTTTTGTTTTTTAATGCCTCTGAAATAATGAAAAATAAGGCCTGCCGTTGTTATTTTTTTCCTCATTTATTTTATTGTATTAATTTGCTTATAAATCAGTATTGTTATTATTATTGTTGTTGCTATTATTATGATTTCCTTTCTTATTTCTCTATTAAATCGTAGAATGAAGAGGTGTTAGACAATCCTGGTGTGTATGGAGCCTTCTATTCCGATTATAATCAGTTTAGAATGCCCAAACCGAATGAAAACGCTCCACCTCAATCGGAATAAATAAGCCAAATCCGAATTTCATTCGGTTGCACAGGGGTGGAATATTCCTTTTGTCAAATCGATCAGAACAAAACTTTTGCCATGTGAACCGTCATCCGGAGTAGCAAAAGCCGGGAAAAGCTGTCTGTGCATGCTTCATCTCGACGTAAATGCGCAGTGACTTAATCATTTACGAACATGTAAATATGGCGGCTCCTGATGAAGCAAGCATGCGATGAAGATCTTGATTTTAAACTACTTATGAGTTGTTTTTATCAAGTGTTTTTTTTAACGTATAAAAAAAGTATAGACGACGGACCTCCATCTTGATAAATGATGTGACATTCACGAAGAAGTGATATCACACGGATTGGATCATGTCACATGTAAACAGTTGATCCAGAGAACTTCAATCAGAAAGATTTCAATCGGAATGATGAAAAAGTCTCCATGTAAACCCAGCTACCGTGTGATTGGTCCACTGAACACGAGCCCTTCACCTGTAAATCAAATATACGTTGACGTTTGCGGTAGTCAACTACTGGCTGAATAACGTGTACCACTGAGGTTATACTTAATAAACAGTTAACATTCCAGTGTTTGTGTTAATTGGGGACTAACACACACAACAAGGAGGAGCAAAGCGCTGATTTTTTTAAATGACATAGCAGTGGTGAAGCCAGCTGTTTAGCTCCTTAACTCCCTACCTCATTAGCTTGCAGGCTAGCTTGTTGGCTCGTGAGCTAGCTGGTTGGCTCGCAGCCGGGCTAGCGGCCACAACAAACAGTTAACTTTCCCTTAAGCGTCTCTGTTGTGTGGATCTATGCGCTGCACATATTTGGAGCTAGGCTGTGTAGTATTGGACGGAGCCAACACCGGCAAGAGTATTCCACCAGCATTCCATGAGGCCACTAGTGGCTAATGACACAGCCATCCAACTCTGTCGGCTCACTGTGTGATCCGCACGCCGGCTCACCACAACGACACTTTATCGAAAAACTATAGTGTCCATTTTATTTATCGAATGATAAGTTGATATAGTAATTATCGTGACAGGCCTGACCATATTATTTTTTTAACTAAATGCGGTCTGGCAGGAGCTGCAGCTCTTTTCAGAGTAAAGTGGTATGATATTCTAAGATTAATTCCAAAAAGCCCAAAATTCACTGATCGCTTTTCCATGCCCACTGGAATCCAAATTCCAGTCACCACCGATTCGCGTATAGCCATAATGCTAACATTAATATCGATCTATCCAATTTCCGTAATTATCCTGACTAGGGTCTTGGTCGTGCTGGAGCCTATCCCAGCTGACTGGGCGAGAGGCGGGGTACACCCAGAAAGGGTCGCCAGCCAATTGCAGGGTCACATAGAAACAAACAAACATTTGTGCTCACATTCACACTTACGGGCAATTTAGAGTCTTCAATGCTTCAATGTTTTGGGATGTGGGAGGAAGCCAGAGTACTCAGAGAAAACCCACCAATGGGAAGAACAAGCAAACTCCACACATGCGTAATATTTTATGTGAAAATAACAATTAACAAAATCTTAAACTCACATCTCAGGTGGACTGGGGGCCAGTGCAAATAGGTGTTAATCGACAAACACTGAGCTTATGCTAAAGAACTAAACGTGGAAGGTAAGCTATGAATACTACAAATATGAAAAGTACTTTGATTGACAGGAGGGACTTGAGGTACAGGCACTGGCGGAATGGCGACATGGACATATCTAGAGAGACACGTTACTACACAAGAGAAGACGACACAGCCAGCATCACTTCCACAGAAAGGTACACGCACATTCACACACACACGTACATACACTTTTACATCTGCATGTGTGTGTTTCCAGATATTACCCTGATGATCCTCTGCACGATGATGACCACGCCCCCTACAGTCACTATGGTAACGGCTACAGCGAGGGTAGAAGAGCAACACGGAGGCGTATTCTCCCGGCCACGCCCACAGGTGAGCTACAACCAATTACAACGTGTGTGACATCGTCAAAGACGGCTGATGGTGGATTTGGCCACCAGGTCGAAAGCCCTCGTTCAACATTCAGTGTCTGAGACGTCAGGGCAGCAGTGACGACTTACCCATGCCGGGAACGTACCACCCCAATTCTCCTCCGCGCCGCACCTGCACTCAGGTACACACACACACAAACACACAGACACACTAACATGTACTTGCACAAACACACATGAAAACACACACACACATTTACACACTAACACCCACACATAGGAAAACACAAACCCACATTCGCACATGAACACAAACACGGACACACACTCACTAACAAACTCACACAAATGCACACACATGAAAAAACATATTCGCATACACGAACACTGTAACACATGCATACACAAAAAAAACATACGCACTCACATGTATCTACACACGCAAACACTAATACAAACACACACACTTATACACACGAATACATGCACACAAAAACACACTCACAGTCACACACATAGATAATCATATGGTGGAACCTCGGGTTACAAACTTAATTCGTTCCGTGACCCTGTTCGTAACCCGAAACGTTCTTAAACCGAGGTAAGGTTTCTCATTGAAATTAATGGAAATGCAATCGATCCGTTCTGGCCTCAAAATTAAGGTACACTTACCTTTTTTTTTAGTGTGTGGTTAAAAATAAATGTAGTGTAATACATAAATAAGTGAAAACCCTATTATAAAGAGAGAAAAAAAAAACACAAAATAAACATGATAAAAGTTATTGCTCATTAACTTTAACTGCCTTGCATCCATCCATCCATTTTCTTTTCCACTCACGGGCGTGCTGGAGCCTATCCCAGCTATCATCGGGCAGGAGGCGGGGTACACCCTGTACTGGTTGCCAGCCAATCGCAGGGCACATACAAACAAACAACCATTCGCACTCACATTCATACCTACGGGCAATTTAAGAGTTTTCAATTAACTTAGCATGCATGTTTTTGGGATGTGGGAGGAAACCAGAGTGCCCGGAGAAAACCCACGCAGGCACGGGGAGAAAATGCAAACTCCACACAGGCGGGTCCGGGGATTGAACCCAAAACAGACAACAAGTTTTCAGCTTTCAGCAATGCTTTATGCACGGAGTCAATGATCGTCACGCAGCATGACTAGAAGTACATAGATCCTTACGTTCATCCATTTTAAGAGCCTTAGCAAACTGAAAAGAATTCATAACTAGAGGTAAGTTTTCAAAGAAAATTTTGGACATAACCGGAATTGTTCGTAAACCGGGTCATTCGTAACCCGAGGTTCCAGTGTACTAACGCACATAAAAAAACACACGCACGTACTCGCATATATCTAAACACATGCACAGAAACACTAACGCACACACATACAGTACACAATAACACACAAAAAACAAACACACACACGCACTGTACATCTACACGTACACATTAACACACATTCTGTACATACCCACTAACACACACACAGCAAAGCATGCACAAACAAACATGAGAACACACAAAGACACTCACACATGCACACATGAAACCCACACACATACAAAAACTCCAGTTCCTTTTTGGTGTAGACATACAGCAGTTACGACCATCCTCCGTCATCCGGTCGCTCTTCTGCGGTTTCCTCCACGTCCTGGGCCAATCCTTGTCCTCGCCGCGGTCGCCTCCTGTATGCTCCTCTCATCCTGGTGGAGGAGGAGGGAAGCCCATCGTGGCGGCGAGAAGGAGAAGGAGAACGAGGAACAGGAGGAGGCCGGGAGGACAAGCTGGGGGGAGCAGGAAGAGGTGAGCCGCACCCGGTTCTCTCAGCGCTGACTAACTGCCAGTCACTCATCAGCTGTTGCATTTCCACCAGCAGGTGTCAGCGTGACGGGAGCGGCGCCGAGTCCCGCCTGGTACGGCGCTACGGGAGGTGAGCTGAGACGTCTGAGGCGTAATGAGCCTGTTGTGCCGCCATTTAATCTCTCACTTGTGTCCTGCAGCCCCACCTCCTTACAGAGCGTACACCACTCTCAGAGTTCCTTCTCAGCTCGGTGCTCCGTTTGGCGAGAAACGTGGCTCGGCCGACAGTCTGGTGGAGGCGGTGAGACCAAAGGATGTCAGACATGACTAACTGAAAAACGTCCATCAGACAAGACTAATAAGAGGAAGTTGTACAGATGTGAATAATCGAAAGAAGTTGATCAGGCATGACTAATTGAAAAAACGTTTTTCAGGCATGACTAATGAAAGAAGTCCGTCAGACATGACTAATCAAAAGAAGTTGATTCGACATGACAAATCGAAAGAAGTTGATCAGGCATGACGAATAGAAAGAAGTTGATCAGGCATGACCAAATGAAGAAAGTGCATCAGACATGACTAATTGAAAAAGTTATTCAGACATGACCATTTAGAATAAATTAATCTGGCCTGACTAATCGAAAGAAAATGCTCAAACTTGATTAATCAGAGGAAGCGTCAAGACATGACTACTCAAAATAAGTTGGCATGATTAATCAAAATAAGTTAATCAGACATGACTAATCAAAAGAAGGGCCTTTCTAGTTGCTGGCATGTCCAATATGCTGATGAATTTTTGTCTCTGCAGGTTCTCATCTCTGAAGGTCTCGGCCTTTACGCACGTGATCCCAAATTTGTGGCATTCGCAAAGCGGGAGATCGCGGACGCATGTCACATGACCGTGGACGAGATGGAATCGGCTGCCAGCGACCTGCTGGGGTCCGCGAGCCACGACTTCCTCAACACCACCGGCACAGAACCCGCTGCACTCTACAGCGATGAGGAGCCGATCAGAACGGGCCGAGAGGAGGACGAGCTCGCTGACGAAATGAGCTGCGTGACATCATTTTGATGGACAGGTGTTCACGGCCAATCAGGGACCGTGGAGGCAGGCCGTCGATGGGGCCCCAAAGGAAATAAAAACTCTTTAAAGCTTAAAGTTTTAAACGAAAGATAAAAGACAAATAAAAAAGGAAGTAGTGGAGGAACATCGCATGTCATGCTCAATCTTGTCCAGTGGGTGGTGACAACGCACCTCTGCATGTTTACAAACAAGAACCGCAGAAGAAGAACTTTCAGTTGAATGTTGGGTGCTATCTGTTAGCACTGTCCAACAAGCTGTTTAGCATTTTAGCTGTACAGATACAATAACTTTTACTTATTTATCCTCCTTTTGATAGTTTGGACATTTTAAAGTCTCTCAACAAACACAACACAGTATTTTTTTATTTTGACCAAGCTTAGCAAACACATTATTGTCTGTCTTGGACATCATGATTCCACCGGATGAGTATTAAAATTAGCATGAGCTCAGTGCTAACCGCTAAACACATGAGACGACCAACTGGCTTTCTAGCCGACCTTCACTATACAATTGTCAACTGAGCCACCATTTTTTTGTGAAGAACACTTTTCAACAATTGGTACGTTTGGAAATTCAATCTGATGCTCTTACTGTGCTCTAAGAGTGCAGTGTTCACAGAGGCACAGCACGCTCCATTTTCAATGAATTAACGAACGAGCGTGTTGGCCATTGACAGGGATACGTAAGTACGTCCACCATATTGAATGTGTCAGTTCTGCCTGTAAACATCTTGTCCTGCCTGACGCTCCGGCCGCTCTGTCTTCTCAGTCAGAGCAGCGGGAGGGCGCTCTGCCACTCCCAGAGTGTGGCACTCTGAATACCTGAACGGCACACTCCAACAGTCCTCTGAGTTTCCGAATGTTCCGGAGTGTACAGAGTGCGCTTGGAGTGAATTTCCAAACGTACCCAATGACTTTTCTGACACTGCTAACAGTTAGCTATTAGTTAAGGATTCATGTGTAGAGTACATTACAACAAAAGAAAAGTTTTTTACTTTTTCACGCTTCCCTCTTTGCTATTGCTAGCTGTGCCCCGCCTGATGGATGATATAGTTCTTAACTAATCAGAGGAAGTTGTACAGACATGACTAATTGAAATACGTTGATAAGACATGACTAATCAAAATCAACTGATCGGACATGACTAATTGAAATAAGTTGGTTGGGCATGGCTAATTGAAATCAGTTTGTCAGACTTGAATAATCAAAATAAGTTGATCCGGTATGACTAATTTGAAAAAAAAATCTAGAAAGGACTAATTGAAATGGGTTGATCAGGCATGACTAACTGAAGGAACTCCATCATACATGACTAATTGAAGAAATGTATTCAGGATGTGATGAATCAGAAGTTGTGCAGACATGACTGATCGGAATAAATTGATCAGGCATGACTAATCGAAAGATGATCAGACATAACTAATAATAGAATGTTTTAAAGACATAATTAATCAAAATACGTTGATCAGGCATGACTAATCAAAAGAAGAACTGAAATGAAATGTCTTCATCAGGCTTGATTAACCGAAGGAAGATCATCAGACATGACTTAATCGAAATGACTTTATTAGGCAGGACCAATCAAAGGAAGTCCATCAGACAAGACTAATTGAAAAAGGTTATTCAGACATAACTAACAAGTGGCAGTTCATCAGGCATGACTAGCTGAAAAAAGTAGATCAGGCGTGAGTAGTCAATGGAGCAGGACTAATAGTAAAAGGTGTGGTCATTGGATTTTCTTGGAGAGTATATGCCAAAAAAAAAAAAACTTTTGTACTTTTTCTAGCTAGCTGTGCTGCATCTGACAGATTAGCTACTTCCTGCTAGCGCGTAGTCCCACGCGGAAGCTAATGCCACCTCTGTGGCGACCCCGGGCGTGAATTTTATATAGTTTTTTTTATCTACTGGAAGGTGGATTTTTGTTTTAAACCTCATTTTTGTTGTAAAAATGTTGGGTTTTTGTATTGATGCTGATCATCAGACATCCTCGTGTCTTCTCGTGTTCTTCCTGACTGTCAACCGAAGGGCTCACTCACGGTTTTCCCTCCAAATTTCAGTCACATGACAAAGTCAACCGTGCATACCTCCAATAAAAAATAAAATTAAAAAAATAATGAAAATAAATGTTTGTTTTTCATCACTCACTACTCACACACACACGCAAACACACAGACTGAACATGTCATCGTTGGTCTGGGCGATTAATTCATTTTATCGATTGAGTTTATCCGTCAGGACGATTTTTTTTAATACAATTTTTTTAGAGGTACACTTTTTATAGAGGTAGAACTGCACTAACAACATGGCGGGAAACTGAAAAGAGCACATTTACAAAAGCAGTTAGTTGACAATTTAGCGACTTTACCGACCCCTCTAAAAATTATTTTTCAAAAAAGTGAGCAGTGACTTAATTTCTGCTAAGAAACACAACATGAATCACAAGGGAATCATTTTCACAGTTTCACAGATGTCAGGAATAATGTAAATGGAACATTGTGTGTTTACATAGTTTTTTTGATAAAAGGGACGCTTATTTTCACATCACCTGTAAAGAAAAAAGACAAATTTTCCATTATTTCTGTGGAAGTTGATGTAAGTTTAAAGGCTGGAAAAAAACATTTTCAAAATTGTTTTGGTATTAGGGGAAATAAAGCAAATCGCAGAAGGTGGAAAAAAAATAAAATCTCTACTCGTTTTTTAATAATGTCACTGTCGTTAGCTTTTTCTATAAGCCAAGGGGTAAAAAAACAAAACAAAACTCAAAGGGATTAAAAAAGTATTTTATTTTGAGGCCATATCGCCCAGCATATGTCTTCACATTTTGCTAACAAGCTAGGGACATACATCGCTTGTCCGTCTGCCATCAGTGCAGCCTACATGTGAACCTGTCATATGGTTGCATGACCTGTCAGAATGTTATTGCTCAGTCAAATGCTAACATTAAGGTTAGATGATGTCACATACATTGAAAAAGAATCTGTGTAATTTGCTTCAATGTGTGTGTGTGCGTGTGTGCTGGCAACACAACACGCACTCCGAGGAAGAATGATGCTCAGTACCATAAGGGTAACACTACACACTGAATCGACAATACTGGTCAAATCTAAGGCGCACACAATAATCATGTTACGTTTAACCATTAACAGGATTGATCATGTCAAAGCCAAAAGGTAAGCAGAGCTGCAGTGATAGCCCAGATTCGTATTACCAGCATTAGCTAGTACGTTATAATAATGTTGGGCAGGCAAGTGCACAGACATTTTTGGGGGCAGGTACTCTAAACCAAAAAAGGGCACCCATCCCCAAAATTATCCAATTAAAACTGTAAGTTGTGATTTTTGGTGCCCCTACTGCTGGAATTCCTTCGCTTTGATATGACGTAGGCTGTGCCAAGTCCAACATTCACTGTCCAAAATCGTTCATTCTCTCCCTACTCCATATGTAGTGTTACACTACATAGTGGACTATAGTATACATAGTGAGCTCATTCATAACAACTTTCGGACACTTCTCCTCTGTTAATGACATCACAGCTGTCGCACATTAACAACGTAGGTTGTTGTGGTGGGTTAAAAAATATGCACATTATTAAAATGAGATGATTTTACTGTACATGGCTATAAAAATGCCAACAATCAAAGCTTTGTTGAAAAGTTACATTTATATGAAAAAATCACTCCCTCCATCTGCGACCCATCAAATCCCACCATACTTTCTCTGAAGACGCAATGCCAACTGTCACTGTCTCCCTCTCTCCTAACCCCTCGGGGGTGAATATACACCACCGTAGTGTATAATAGGGCTGTTGAAACCCGTGAGGTAAATAAAACGGGCAATAGAAACTGTCAATAGGTCAATATCCAGCGTACATACAGTATACGTTCTCTAACCACTGCGGTTTTACAGTACCTGTTAACAGAGGTGTGGACTCGAGTCATGAATTTCATGACTTTAGACTTAACAATATTTTAAAAGACTTGCAACTCGACTTGAATAGCAATGACTCGTGACTTCACTTGGACTGAAACCCATTGACTAGAAAAGCCTTGCTACTTTGACAAATCACTGCGAAACCAGCACTGTGTAGCTTCCTCTTTCTATAGCTATATGTCCAACTTACTGTTTTACTATAAGAAAATATGATAAATGACAACATAACACTGAAGGGTTTAATGATTATTAGGTCAGTGTGTCCCACACCATTGTTGCTAATGTGTATTTAGTTCTTATTTTAACAGTTATGCCCTGTGCCCTGATGGGCACGTTCTGGTAGAGGAATTGACCAACAGCAGAGGTGGGTTGTAATGCGCTACATTTACTCCGTAAGTAGCATTTTGGACAAATTGTACTTGTCAAAATAGTTTTAATACTGCATACTGTTTGCTTTTACTCGACTATTTGTTATGAAGAAACGGTACTTTTACTCCGTTGCAATGATCTAAATGCCGCTCGCTACTTTTATTGATCAATTATTGCTTATTTATCAACTATTTTCTGCGCGACCAATCTGGTTAGACTACGACTCCGATTTTCGGATTGGGTGCTGCTTGCTCCAATACAGTTTAAGAGCTAGTGACGTGTGGGTCTAGTTCAGTAAGCTAACGACACAAGGAAGTCACATGACCTCACACGTCTTATATTGGGCTTCCCGGGCATAGGTATTAAAAATAGATGAGGCAGCCTGGCCAATGGCAACGTGGCAACCATGTTGGAAAGGCCGTCGTTACCATAGAAGGCAACGGCGCTACTCATGTTTAAATTTGGATGAAGAAAAACAACAGCTTTCATGTATTAGAGTATTTGTTGCTGTCTGCCCAGTCGTGGATATTTCAGCCCACCCTTTCGGTAAATTGCAGATGTTTTGTTCTTGTTTTGGCTGTACATATTAGCCCTATGTTATCACAAGTAACTGTAAAACATGCATCTCGGGGTACGGGGTACAAATCTCACACACACACACACACACACACAGCAATATCAGAATTTGCACATTCACATTTTATTATTTCTGTTTTATTGATGTTCATGCCCTGATTAATAAACTCAGAAGAATCACCATTTACACCTTACTTGAGTAGTTTTTTCCCCCTGTGTACCTTTTACTCTTACGCAAATAAAATTTGGTAAAGCTTTGTCTTACTTTTATTTGACTCACACTATGTTTGGCTTCACTACCCACCTCTGACCAAAAGTTCATTCTTTCACACACAAGTAATTATTGCAAGAACAACAAAAATCCACATTGCATTGCAGGAATCGCGTGGCTGACATCAGGTATGCTTGTTTTCGTTAGCATTAGCAGCTAGCTAATGACTTGGTCTCACGTCTGCGAAATGCTCCATGTTGATAGTGGAGTTGAACTGAGAAGACGGCAAAACCGTGCAGCCCACGGCATGTCAATCGTCACCGGCCCAGCAGTATGAGGGACGGCTCTCTGCATGAGGCAGATCCCCTCCTAAAACCAGCCCTAAAACCACCAACCCCTAAATTTCTCCATGACAAGAAATATGTGGAAAAATATGTCTGTACATGCCACAGGCATGTTGATAAGACACCTGGGAATTTAAATTTGGGGCGTATATAATATGTTATTTATTTCTATGTTTTTCTTGAAAACAAAACGATAAAATAAGTGGTCTGATTTCCAAAAATGCTGGTGCCCTAATCACCTGCAATTGTGGAATGACACATATTTATTTTTCAAGTGTAAAATAGAAATATCTTTAATAATAAAATAAGAAGAGCGCACAGGAAACACGTCACCCCTCCGTCCTCTTCTTCCCTCCTCCTCCTCCTCCTCCGTCCTTCCAGCATCCTCCCCCTCCTGGTCCATCTGCTGTCGCACTCGTACACATCCAGCATCATGGACGTCGTCAATCAGGTAAAAAAAACTAAAAACAACAACAACAATAAAAATATTTGATTTTGGTGTACCTTTGCATGCTCGTGCACGACGTCCGCCCGTCCGCGCGCTTTTGCGTGTGCGAGATCAACCCTGTTTCGCGCGTCCACGAAGGCGAGCGCGTGCGTTCAACGGGGCCCATTCGGATGGAGACGAGAGGAATTCTTTTGGAGGCGCGTCCGGGCCTACGTTCACGACATATTACGTGACGTCATCGTGTCCTTCGTGTGCGTGAGGAAATGTGTAAAATGGCAGTGGGGGAAGAAGAGGAGGATGGTGATGCTGATGAAGAAGAAGCCCCCCCCCCCCCACCCCCTCCCAATTCGGTTTGTGTCATGTAAGCCTGTCACGATAACAATTTTTAAGACAATATATTGTCACAAAAACTATCACGATAAACGATAACATTGTTTTTTTCTTTTAATGCCTCTGAAATCATCATCAGCAGCGTAAATACAGTATGGCGGCTGTTACGTAGATCTTGCTTTTAACTACTTATTAGTTGTTTTTCTCAAGCAGTTTTTTTTAAATAAACGTATGAAAATGAGCAAGCTGTTTACAGTAGCTCATTAACTCGTTCGCTCACATGCTAGTCATTAGCTTGCGAGCTAGCTCGTTAGCTTGCGAACAAAACAGTTAACTTTCCCTCAAGTGTCTCTGTTGGCTGAATCTAAGCGTTGCACGTGGAGCAAGGCCGTGGAATATTGGACGGAGTCAACACCGGGAAGTCTGTACCGGTCTGCCGGCGTTCCATAAACCCACTAGCGGCTAATGACACAGCCATCCAACTCGCTCACTTTGTTTCTTATTTTATTTTGTGTGTATTTTTAGATTATTTATTGTGTCCGTGACAGGCCTAGTGTCATGTGACGCTCCCCTCGCGTGGTGACATCACCCAATCACGTCCTCAAGCTATTGGCCAGTTGCAGGGTGGCCGCTCGGGGGGTTGTGAGATGTACAACCTATATCTATATCTGGTCTATATCTTTTGACTCATTTGAGCTCGGTAGAGGACATCGTGGCCTTTCCAATGATATCTCATGTGTTTGGATGGGATCAACGGAACTTTGCCTTCTTGCTGTGATAAAATAGAGACTGCAGCAAAACAAATCCCAGGAAAAGAGAAAATTTAAGTCAAATATTGTTAATATATTGTTCTTTTAGCAATGGTAATAATGTATTATCTTATTTATGAATATGTTGTGAATCATAAATTGGAGTTAGCGTTCAGTTCAACTCTTTGTTATGAAAAATAATAACCCTCTAATGAATATCTACTGTAATGGACATGATGATGATTTATTGATGTTAGCTATTAGCTAACTAGTTTGCTATTTCTTTGGTTACATTGAAATGTCTGCCCCAAAACACATTTCTATATTGGGTAATGAACATGTTGAATGTATTTTCTACATAAAGTAATTAATGCAATACATAAATCATATTTTAAAATCGATATTTTTTTCAACCTCATTTTGGCACGATTGTAGGAGGCGTATCTGAGGCATTAGAATTTATGAAAAAAATATTTTTTTACAGAATAGTTGAATGAGATTCAGATCTGCAATTGTCACATGAGGAAAATGCAAACAATGAGCTTGTTACTGCTGGAGGAGAGAGGGAAAGCTCAGAAGAATAAGCAGGAGGCTCATCAGATGAGCTGAAGAAACACATGAACAGGAAAACCTTCGTCCTCTGTGGGCCAAGACCAGCATGTATGATAGTTTTTCAGTAAGTCGGACTCGTTTCCGGTGAGGGTTGGACTCCGCCAAGGCTGCCCTTTGTCACCGATTCTGTTCATAACCTTTATGGACAGAATTTGTAGGCGCAGCCGAGGCGTAGAGAGGGTCTGGTTTGGTGGCCTCAGAATTGCATCTCTGCTTTTTGCAGATGATGTGGTTCTGTTCGCTTCATCAAGCCATGATCTCCAATTCTCACTGCAGCGGTTCGCAGCCGAGTGTGAAGCAGCTGGGATGAGAATCAGCACTTCCAAATCTGAGACCATGCTCCTCAGTCAGAAAAGGGTGGCGTGCCCTCTCCGGGTCGGGGATGAGAACCTGTCGACAGGCGACAGGCGGATCGGTGCAGCGTCTGCAGTGATGCGGACTTTGTATTGGTCTGTTGTAGTAAAGAAGGAGCTAAGCCGAAAGGTGAAGCTCTCGATTTACCGGTCGATCTACAGTCCTACCCTCACCTATGGTCACGAGCTTTGGGTCGTGAACAATATACCAGATACAAGCGGCCGAAATGAGTTTCCTCCGCAGGGTGTCCAGGCTCTCCCTTAGAGATAGGGTGAGAAGCTCGGTCATCCGGGAGGATCTCAGACTAGAGCCGCTGCTCCTCCACATCGAGAGGAGCCAGATGAGGTGGCTGAGGCTGTTTAGGATGCCTCCTGGACACCTCCCCAGTGAGGTGTTCCGGGCACGTCGCACTGGAAAGAGATCCCGGGGACGACCCAGGACACGCTGGAGAGACAACGTCTCTCGGGATCCCCTCGGAAGAGCTGGAGGAATTGGCTGGGGAGGGGGAAGTCTGGGCGTCCCTGCTAAAGCTACTGCCCCTGCGACCCGACCTCGGATAAGCGGTAGAAAATGGATGGATGGATGGATGGTTGTCAATATTTAAGATAGGTCAGATATTGTGTTGATGACCTCATTGATAGTTTGCGTTTTTTTTTGTTTGTTTGTTTTGCCTTCCAACCTGTGCTAACCAGGCCTCCTGGCTGTCAAGAGTACCCAACCATTTGTACAAACTGGAGTCGTATTCATTATTTTTCACAGTACATTGACAACAAAGTATTTGAAGACTTGGCAGATTTCACAAATCGGAGAGACCTACAGATGATGGGCTTAAGAAATGAGGTTCTTCTTTGGCATGTCAATCTATGTGGTCTGCCCTGGCTTTCCTAGAATCAAATATTTTTGGGCCAGCAAAACCAAAGTGTCAATCGTAAGTTTGGAAAATGACAAGGTATGTGTTCTCCCAGGTGAGAAACTCACTGAAGTTTGTCAATAACCTGGATGTAACAGCGGAAACAAAGAAGAAAGACAATCTTTGGCGTGTCGGGCCTCTTCTGGCAACGCTGCCTTAGCCTCCCCAAACCAGGAAAAGTCTGCATCGATGAGCAAATGCTGCTTTTTACGGTCCGCTGTCCATCTGGCAAGCCATACCCTACAGGCTTAAAGCAATGTTAAGAAACTATGGGGCCAGGCACATTGAGGAGATGGTAGACTGCAGCCATGCAGAGGTGCCGAGACCAAGGTTGCAAGGGCAAAACATACATGCGATGTATCAGTTGCAACATGTTCCTTAGCATTACAAAGAGAAACTGCTTCCTGGAGTACCAAAGCTAAGAAATGAATGAACGACAAGAACAATGGGGAAGAGCAGAACAGTTAAGACGAGCTAACACATTCACACCTGCACTACCTAGGCCTCCCTGACTGTTAAGAGGACCGGAACAAATGTAAAGCTCAAGTCAAATTTAATCCTTTTCACAGTACAGTGATGATAGTCTTGGAAGACAAACAGTAGAAGGCCTTGTGTGTCATACAAGGGTAAATGATACAAATTTTGTTCAGTGCTTTAAGAAAAACACAGGCCAAATGTTCAGTTTCTTTTAAAAACATGGCTTGACATAATTTTGTTGTGTTATGGTAAAATAATTACGTTGTCCACTTGAGTGGACATGGTGTAGCATCTAGATGAAACATAATTTTATAAAATTATAAATTATGTGTTGTTGTTTTAGCTCCAAGGAGTGAGGAAATAAAAATAATTGCAACATACTTTTTTTCCTGGGTTCTCAGGAGGTTAAAGCTCCAATTTCTCCAAACTACCGAGAGGACATGTCTTGTCATCATGTTAAAGAGTTTAGCTCAGACTAAGAATAGACGTCGTAGCGAGGACAGTGCAATGACATCCAATAATATCGTGTTATATACATTATCAATAGTTGTGATTGGAAAATGAACTGATCTGTCTATGGATGACTGTAAATTCCTAATAATTTTAATAAGTTATCATAACATGATAACTCATGATGAAAAATATCATTAAATAATTACAGAAAGTGCTATAGCTCCCCCTGGATCAACTGGCAGACGTGCTACCATTTGGTGACTGTTCCCTTCCTAAAGATTTATAATCATCAGATTAAAAGCAAATTTGGTGTCTGTTTACCAAATGTCTTAATGAATAAGAGGCAATATTGACGCCCCCTAAAAATTCTTGTAATTGCCTACAGATGCCGCAAAATGGCGATGAAGCATGACGTTTGTCTAAATGAAACTCCTCAACTCACTTTTACATTGGGCCCTTGTACCAAGATGCCACAAGATGGCAGCAAAGCACTTCTCTTGTCTAAATGAAGCTCCTCAACTCACATCAACATAGTTCTTTGGCACCAAGATACCAAAAAATGGCACCAAAGTTATACATTGTTTTTAGTGAATAACAAAGGATTGATGTTGGTGTCTCCCCCAGCTGGTGGCCCAGGGTCAGTTTAGGGTGCTGAAGGTTCCTCTGGGCTTCATCAAGATCCTGGAGTGGGTCAGTTCACACACACACGCATGCACGCACTCACACGTTGTATGAGCTGAGCTTACACTTTGTTACAATTGCTCACTCCTTCCCCAGTTCTTTGCCATCTTGGCTTTCTCCACATGCGGAAGCTACTCGGGAATGCTGCGCATGTCCGTGGAGTGCAAGAACCGCACGGACAGCGACCTGAGCATCGAGGTGGAGTTCGAATATCCTTTCAGGTCAGGAACTGGATCTTCAGTCCACGTGGAGCTATGATAATTATTAGTGCTAATGTTAAGTCTAATGTTAGTAATAAAATTTGAAATTAATTAATACAATTATTATATTAATAAATTAATACTAATGTTAGTGCTAACAATGCTAACACTAGTGATAACTTTAATGCAAATATGAGTCATTCAACTCGAGGCCCCCCTATCTCTGGTGCTAACATCAATATTAACACTAGTGCTAACTGTCACGTACGTGGTTAGGGCGAAGGCGAGGAACGCAAGGCAAGAACATGGTGGACCCAATTGCAGGGAAGCAGGGAGGGAAGGCAGGAGTGCGGGAGTCTCAAAATAATATTTAATCACAATGATAAAGACAACTGGCAACTATAACATGGCAAAGACATGTGACAACGACAATGAACCGACAAGAACTGAAAGAAACCAGGGAACTAAATACAAACAGATTGACGAGACAACGAGGAACACCTGGACAAGACACGAGTGGCTGGAGAGAGCTGATTGGTCGACACAAAGTAGACGAGAACAGGTGGACACGACAACCTAATGAGCACACGACAAACTTGGAACACAGGAAAACATGGAACAAAACTAAACACAACCCAAACCAAAACACAGACCATGACAGTACCCCCCCCCTAAAGGAACGGATCCCAGACGTTCCCCAAACAACAACCAAAAAGTCACCAACCCAGGGTGGGCGGAAGGGGGCCTGGAGGAGGGTACAGAGTCCACCCCTCAGGTCAGTCTGGTGGCCATCCAGGCCACCCGAGGTGAGGTGCTCGGCTGAGCGGTTCAGGAGGTCGTCCAGGACGCCAAGCACCAGGGTCTTTACAGGGCCATTCAGGCGGATGGTCACGGTGCCGAACCCAATGGTAATGCAGGGGCCAGTCAATAGAGTCGGGTGGCGGCCGCTGTACGAGCGCCGCCGGAGCGGGGTCGAGTGGCGGCCGCTGGACGAGCGCCGCCGGAGCGGGGACGAGCGGCGGCCGCTGTACGAGCGCCGCCGGAGCGGGGACGGGAGCCTGGCGCAGCTGCAGAGGAGCCGGAACGGGAGCCTGGCGCAGCTGCCGAGGAGCCGGAACGGGAGCCTGGCGCAGCTGCCGAGGAGCAGGAACCAGCCACAGCTGCCTAGGAGCAGGAACAGGACCTGCAGTCGCTTCCTCAGCCTGCCGCCATTGAGGTTTGGGAGTAGAGGGTACGGGAGTGGCATAGTGCACAAGGTCTCGGGACGGTGAACTAGGAAAAATGGCTGGTACTGAACATGGTGGCTTGGGGGCAGGTTTGACTAGACGTGACTTAATTGGAGCCATGGAACAACGTGTGGGAACAGGTGAAAAATTAAGTGACTTGTGAACAGGGGAAAAAAATCGAGAGGGCAAAATTTGACCTTAACTTGGGCGGCTCCGTTGGCCACCACGCGGCAATCCTGGGTAGATGGCCAAACGGGTGCCCAAGAAAAGGTCCGAGGGAAAGAATTTGGACTCACTGAGGTTGGAAACGGGGAGACGTGACAAAAACTGACGAGGACGGGATAAACTAGGGAAGGAACCAGAAAAATCTAAATCTGTGTCAGAGTCATAATCAGAAAGGAGGTTAACTAAATCGGGGCCATCTTCACAATCAGAAAAATCAGAATCTAAAGAAACATGGATGTAAAATAGTAGGGCATGGTGAATAACTAGGACAAGTGGGGGGACCCGATGAAAAGGACAGAAAAGACTGAACGATAGGGCTTACTGGAGGAGGGTAGGTATGGATGGCAGGCTGAGGACGGTAGGAGACAGTTTGGTGGTGTCCAGGGTGACGCCATGTTCTTCCCGTTGGGTCCTGTTCTGGTCGGTTCATTCTGTCACGTATGTGGTTAGGGCGAAGGCGAGGAAAGCAAGGCAAGAACATGGTGGACCCAATTGCAGGGAAGCAGGGAGGCAAGGCAGGAGTGCGGGAGTCTCAAAATAATAATATTTAATCACAATGATAAAGACAACTGGCAACTATAACATGGCAAAGACACGTGACAACGACAATGAACCGACAAGAACTGAAAGAAACCAGGGAACTAAATACAAACAGATTGACGAGACAACGAGGAACACCTGGACAAGACACGAGTGGCTGGAGAGAGCTGATTGGTCGACACAAAGTAGACGAGAACAGGTGGACACGACAACCTAATGAGCACACGACAAACTTGGAACACAGGAAAACATGGAACAAAACTAAACACAACCCAAACCAAAACACGGACCTTGACAGCTAACTTTGTTAAGGGTTAGGGTGAATATGTTAATATCAGTGCTAACGGTAATTCTAATATTAGTACTACGTACATTAATGCTAATATTAGTCATAACTTTAATGCTTATATTCGTGCTAACATTAATGCTAACACTACTGATAACTTTAATGCTCATCTTAGTGCTAATGTTAATGTTAATACCAGTGACAACATTAATGTGAATATTAGGAATAGCATCAATCCTAATATTAGTGGTATCAATAATGCTAACACTATTGGTCAGGGTAATATTAGTTTTAATATCAGTGGTAATGTAATGCTAAAATAAGTGCTAAAGTTACTGCTAATACTAGTGCTAATGTTAATGCTAATACTAGTGATAATGTTAATGCTATGTATTAGTGGTAACATTAAAACTAATGTTGATGCTAGCTGTAATGCTAATAATGGTGCTAACATGATTAAGTTTGTAATGTTTGTGTGTGTGTGTGTGTTTGTGCGCACGTGTTTGTGTGTCAGATTGCATCACATGTACTTTGACGCCCCCACCTGTAAGGGTGGCAACATGGAACGTGTCTTCCTGGTGGGCGACTATTCCTCCTCGGCTGAGTTCTTTGTCACCATCGGCGTCTTCTCCTTCCTGTATGCAACGGCGGCGCTCAGCGTCTACATTTTCCTTTTCGACAAGTACAAGGAGAACAACAAGGGCCCACTAGTGGTGAGTGGGTGTATGCATGTTGTCAACGCTCTATCTGCGGTGCCTTCACTATCTGAGGTGCGCATGCGCAACAGGTCGGCCATCTTCGATATCGAGCTACGGCAACGACAGTAAGACAAAAACGACAAACCACATAGGTACAGATGCGATACTTTACGCGAAAAAGTTTGCTCCTAAAGTTGGGTTTGGTTAGAGGAAAATAGCTCCCTCTTGTGGGGAGCAGGTACTGGCGCAAGTCCTCCTTCTCTTGACTCTTCCCCAAAGTCTTCCTAAAAAATAGAAATTAAATACAAACACAACAGGACAGGAAATGCTTTTCTTTCTCCCTGGAGCAATACACTATTGTCCTCATGGGGAAAGAACAGCAAGGTAGTTAAGTAAAATTATAGGGCCCAACCTTATGGTGAAGGTTAAAGCAACATTTTCAGAAAGGTGATCTTATAAGTAGGACGTATAGTTGAGGTTAGGGTAAATAAGTTTGTTATAGTAAGTCTAATCATTTGAAAGTATGGTTAAGATTAGGACAGGTAAGTATGATACGGTAAGTATAATTGGAAGGAAATATGGTTCAGGTTTGGACAGATAAATATAGTGCGGTAAATATAATTAGTGGCCAATATGGTTACGGTTAGGAAAGGTAAGTATGGTGCGGTAAGTATAATTGGTAATTTAAAAAAAAATAAAAAATCTGGTTAGGGTTAGGGCAGGTAAGTACGGTGGGGTAAATACAATTGGTCGGAATTATTGAGAAGTTTCGGGCAGTTACAGTAGGTATAATAAATATAATCAATAAGATAAATGGTTAAGTCAGGGCAGGTAAGTATTTTACGATAAGTATAATCAATTAGGATAAGAGTTGTGGATAGGTACTACCTACGTATTTTGTCCTAGTGTTGTTGCCATGCCTAGTTGCAGGCATGTCTAGTAGTGTCTTGATGCATCTTGCTGAACGTACAGTATGCTTTTACGCTAATATTAGTGCTAACACTAATGTAACACTCGTGATATCTTTAAAGCTAATACTAGTGATAATTAAAATGCTAATATAATGATTAACATTAATGCTAATATAGACACTAATGTTAATGCTAATATTAGTGCTGATGTACAAGATTTTGTTGCAGTAGTCCAGGTGAGTAGTGATTTAGGCATGGGTCTTGGCTAGTCTGGAAATATTTTCAACGTGAAAGCAGGCTGGCTTGGTGATGTGGCTGACATGTGCATGCATGTACATGTGCGTGTTCGTGCTGCCATACAGGACCTTGGCGTGAGCGCCGTGTTCGCCTTCATGTGGCTGGTGAGCTCGGCGGCGTGGGCCAAGGGTTTGTCTGACGTCAAGACGGCTACAGACCCAGACCAAGTCATCACTTTGATTTCTGCCTGTGACGCCGAGGAGAACCGATGCCGGGAAGTCCACGACCCCGTCATGTCTGGACTCAACACGTCTGTGGTGAGCCATGGCTGCTAACAACTGTTAACGACAGTTAATGACCACTAAGGCAGCTAACAGCCACTAACAACAGCTGTTTGTGTGTGTGTGTTGTTTTTAAGCACTTTTTTTAAGTTTAAGACGTCCGTCTGTCTGGTGGATGGCAGATGAGAAGGATGCTAGCAAGACATTATCATTAAGGATGCGTGTATGTGACTTGCGGCAAATCGCTGTGCACTTTGAAGCCTTTCAAGCTGGTTAGCTTAGCTTAATTTATCTTAGCTTGCTAGCCGCTAACAATGATAGCAGAGTTCCCTCGAGGGGAAATTCGGGCGAACAAGAGGAGAACCAGCGACAATGTCAACTAATGGACGCTGTTTCAGGCTCATGTTTGTGCTCCAAGGAGCAGGTTTGCTCATTTATTTATCTCGCTGTGTATTATTAACACTATTATACTAATATACATATATGTGTGTATATATGTATAATACATGAAAATGTTCCTCATGAAAATCTCACAGTTGCTTTGTTTCTCGCCATTAGTATTTAACTGTTCAGAACAGGGATTCTCAAACTTTGGGTCCAGCAAGGGACACCTCACAGTGGAGGCATTTTACCAAGGACCCCCTCAAAAGTCTAACACCAATTAATCATCTCTTATAGGAAAAAAAATGGCACAACAATAAAATCAAAGCTGAGATCATATAAAATAACAAAAAGTTGTTTTTTTGCCCATGGTTTTATTGCGGCGGCACGGTGGAGACTGGTTAGAGCGTCTGCCTCACAGTTCTGAGGACCGGGGTTCTGTGTGGAGTTTGCATGTTCTCCCCGTGCCTGCGTGGGTTTTCTCCGGAAACTCCGGTTTCCTCCCACATCCCAAAAACATGCATGGTAGGTTAATTGACAACTCTAAATTGCCCGTACGTGAATGTGAGTGCGGATTGTTGTTTGTTTGTGCCCTGCGATTGGCTGGCAACCAGGGTGTAGGGTGTACCCCGCCTATTCGTGACGATGTCAACTGCTGACGCCAGCTAATGGGCTAACGACCACTGTGCAGCTCACAACTGCCATTGATGATAACCAACACTAATTACCTATATTGATAAAAAAAACGGCTAACGACAACTCGTTACCTCTAACAACCCCTAACGACAGCTAACAACCATTGATGATCGCTTAAGACTGATAACAAACGTTAATGACTGCTCACAGGCTGATAGAACTCACTAAATACTGCTAACAACTGCTAACTAATGACGGCTATCAACTGCTAATGAGAGGCCGATAGTAAGCACTAACGGCTGCTAACAACATGTAATAACCCCTAGTGAGCCCTAACAACTGCTAACTCCAGCTAATGACTGTTAACGATGGCTAGTGAGCACTAGCAACAGCTCACAGCTGCCAACAACCGCTAACAACGCTAGTGATGAGATTAATTGCTAACAGCTGCTAACAATCGCTAGTGTCCGCTAACAACCACAAGCAACTAGTAATGTCGACTAACAGACACGAGTGACCACTAACGACTGCTAACAACCGCTCATGACCGATAACATTTGGTAACAACGGCTAGCAACGTAGAAGTATAACAACTGTGCGAACACCAGCTCTCTACTGCTAGTGATTGCTGACAACGGTTAACGACCGCTAACAACTGCTATCGATCACTAGTGACTGCTAACGACTACTAACAGCCGCCGCCCTCGTCTGTGTGCAGGCGTTTGGCTTCATCAATCTGGTCCTATGGGTGGGAAACCTTTGGTTCGTCTTCAAGGAGACGGGCATCATCGCCCCCTTCATGAGAGCTCCTCCTGCTCAGGAGAAACCCCCCAGCACCGCCATAGCGCCAGGCGCCTATGAGCAGGACCCCTATGCCAGCAACCAGGGGGGCTACCAGCCTGACTACAACCAGCAGGGTTACAACCAGGTAAGCTACAGATTGCTTGCTACAACCTTCTGTAGAATGTCTACCACTATAACCTTCTTAATGCCCCCTTTCACAACCTTGTAGTGAACTAACTCCTTGATCACCACTGGAACCTAATTTAGAACATTTAGACCACTGATTCTCAAAGTGTGGTACAAGTACCACTAGTGGTAAGCAGGATCCCTCTAGTGGTGTGTGAAAGAATCACTAAATTAAATTCAAATAAAATGCACATTTAAAATGTCAAATACAATAATGTATTACAATGAAGCTTGTAGCAATGCATAAGAGTCTGTTTAAAACATTTAATTCATCCATCCATTTTCCGTACCACTTATCTTTACTAAGGTACATTTAATTCAATAGAGTAAAACATTTTACTTTTCAAGTACAGTATATCTGCGATTGGTTGGCGACCAGTTCAGGGTGTATCCCCGCTTTCGCCCAAAGATATCTGGAATAGGCTCCAGCACAACCACGACTCTATTGAGGATAAGCGTTACGGGAGATGGATGGAAGTACGATACATTTTTAAGTACATATTTATTTTATGTATTTAACATTTATGTACATACATTAGCATTTACTCTTTAAGAACTTTATTCGTCTTCCATTCCGCTTATCCCCACTAGGGTCGGAGGCGTGCTGGAGCCTATTCCAGCTATCTTCGGGCGAGAGGCGGGGTACACCGTGAACTGGTCGGCAGCCAATCACAGGGCACATATAAACAAACAACCATTCGCACTCACATTCACACCTGCAGGCAATTTTGCAGGAGGAAAACTGGAGTACCCAGAGAAACCCATGCAGGTACAGGGTACTCTGGTTTCCTCCCACATCCCAAAAACATGCATGGTAAGTTAATTGAAGACTCCAAATTTCCTATAGGTGTGTATATGAGTGTGAATGATTATGTGCCCTGCGATTGGCTGGCAACCAGTTCAGGGTGTAACCCGCCTCTCGCCCGCAGTTAGTTGGGGTAGGCTGCAGTATACCTGCAACCCTAGTGAGGATAAGCGGTGAAGAAAATTCATGGATGGATAGTTTAGATAGGCCGATATCGATTATTTGTTGTCAAGGCCTTTAACCGATAATTGGAACTGATATTCGTTTTGCAGTAAAAAGAAAAATATTGGCGTCAAAATTTTAAATAATGAAAAGTCCAACACTTGACCTCATTTAAAAGCCTTGACGCACATTTATTAAACAGCTTTTCAAATTTGCAACACGGTAGTTTTTTCACCAAGACAGGATTTGTACATTTATTTATAGACCAAATACAACAGAAGACCTTGTTAATAATTGGCTGGAGAACTGGTCTGTTCATGGTCCATGGTGCCGTTTACAGGAAGCAGAGCAGGGGGCGCCCACTTCCTTCTCCAATCAGATGTGAGCTGACGGGAAGTTGGTGAGTTACACAGGAAGTTGCACGAGATTGTGATCAAATTCCAAATTTTAACTCCAAGGTACATACCACGTTGAATTTAGTGACCCAGTGCTATTTCCTAGTGTTGTGCTCAAGATCACGCAACCTGAGACCAATACTGCGTCCGAAATCGTTTACTCACTCACTACTCCCTACTCCCTATGTAGGGTTGCGCTATATAGTGGACTATATAGTGAGGTAATTTATAACAGCTTTCGGTAACAACACGGCGTTCTGTTAATGACGTCACAGATTTCGCACACTAACAAAGTTGGCTGTTGTTGTTGGTTAAACAAACAAAAAAAAAAGATTGCTGCACATTATTGAAATGAGAGGATTTTGTAAACAAATACGTGTCATATTTTTTTTGTTCTTTGTTCAAAGGTTATTTGAAAAATTCACTCCTTCCATCTGTGACACATCTTGTCCTGCCATTCTTCTACTTCTTCTCTGAAAACTGCGGAAAGTATTCAGACCTCCTTAAATTACTCACTTTGTTATATTGCAGACATTTGCAAAAATCATTTGTTCATTTTTTCCCTCATTAATGTACACACAGCACCCCATATTGACAGAAAAAAACAGAATTGTTTAAATTTTTGCAGATTTATTAAAAAAGAAAAACTGAAATATCACACAGCCATAGTATTCAGACCCTTTGCTGTGACACTCATATATTTAACTCGGGTGCTGTCCATTTCTTCTGATCATCCTTGAGATGGTTCTACACCGTCATTGGAGTCCAGCCGTGTTTGATTATACTGATTTGAATTGATTAGGGAAGCCACACACCTTTCTATATAAAACCTTATAGCTCACAGTGCATGTCAGAGCAAATGAGAATCATGAGGTCAAAGGAACTGCCTGAAGAGCTCAGAGACAGAATTGTGGCAAGACACAGATCTGGCCATGGTTACAAAAACATTTCTGCCGCACTTAAGGTTCCGAAGAGCACAGTGGCCTCCATAATCCTTAAATGGAAGACGAACTGTGAGACTGACGCTCTAACCAGTCGCCCACCGTGCCGCCAAGATAGAAATTGTTGGCCTCATCACCTGTCCAATACAGTCCCATCAGTGAAGCATGGTGGTGGCAGCAGCATGCTGTGGGGGTATTTTTCAGCTGCAGGGACAGGACGACTGGTTGCAATCGAAGGAATGATGAAAGCGGCCAAGTACAGGGATATCCTGGACGAAAACCTTCTCCAGAGTCTTCAGGACCTCAGACTGGGCTGAGGGTTTACCTTGCAACAAATCAATGACCCTAAGCACACAGCTAAAACAACAAAGGAGTGACTTCAGAACAACTCTGTGACTGTTCTTGAATGGCCCAGCTAGAGCCCTGACTTAAACCTAATTGAGCATCTCTGGAGAGACCTGAAAATCCCTGTCCACCAACATTCACCATCCGACCTGACAGAACTGGAGAGGATCTGCAAGTAGGAATAGCAAAGGATCCCCAAATCCAGGTGTGAAAAACCTGTTGCATAATTCCCTAAAAGACTCATGGCTGTATTAGCTCAAAAGGGTGCTTCTACTAAATACTGAGCAAAGGGTCTGAATACATATGGATGTGTGATATTTCAGTTTTTCTTTTTTAATAAATCTGCAAACATTTCAACAGTTCCATTTTTTTCTGTCAATATGGGGTGCTGTGTGTACATTAATGAGGGAAAAAATTAACTTAAATTATTTTAGCAAATGGCTGCAATATAACAAAGAGTGAAAAATTTAAAGGGGTCTGAATACGTCCCCACTGTATAGGAAAGGTCCATTGGGTTGTTTGGTGTCAGGAGACCCTTGGATGGTTGATTTCACCGGTGTAATGCTGCTAGCCTAGACAGGCTAGCAGCTTGTGAGCTAGCAGCTTGCGAGCTAGCAGCTTGCGAGCGATTCCATAAAAAAGTAGAGTAGTGATCCAAGGAGAGGTAAATTCCTGATTAATTAACTGTAGTCAAGTGGAAACTGTGTTACAGTGGAAAGTAACTGGCAAATTACCAGCAAGACCGGTAGACAGCTTCAACTGTTGTTGTGAATTTCAGCTTGTCCCAATATGCACTAATTACATCTTATAAAACCGGTTTATTTCTTTTCCTTCATTTTTATTATTTTTCTATACATTACTGTGATATTTCTCTTTATAAAGAAAAATAGAGGTGTGGACTCGAGTCACCAATTTGATGACTTTAGACTTGAAAAAATGTTGCAAGACTTGCAACTCGACTTGAACTTGGACTTGAACAGCAATGACTCGTGACTTCATTCAGACTGGAGCCCACTGACCTGAAAAGACTTGTGACTTTCCCTCAGAGTATTGAGAAACTGAACACTGCAGCTGTCTCTCAATAGGTCCACATGCTAATGTTTATTTTATTATTGAAATTTCAGAATCATGTAATCATAACAACAATGTTGTTAACATATATCATTCAGTGGGAGTACCCCAATCATCCTGAAGCTCAATCAGCAGTTATTTATAACAACACTCATTATCCTGTTTGGTAGTAGAAGAAGAGGAATTGACCACGAGGTCACTCTTTCAGACACTACCTAAAGTCATGATTTTATTAAAACTGAAACACAGTGCAACTTAAATCTAAAATAAATGTGGCAGTTACATAAGGTACTGGTATCATACACAGAAACGACAATGACAATTATCATGACAATAAGGACATTTTTATTGCAAAAAAAAAAAAGAATTCACATTGCATTGTGGGAATCGATCAGCTTGATGTCACCTATGCTTGTTTTCGTTAGCATTAGCAGCTAGCTTTGTGAGCGATCACTCAAATAGTTACGCGGCGGGCTGGCTGTGCGCTGTGTGGGCCTTAAATTTAAGGCAATGGGCCTGGTCTTGTCCGGTTTCCTCCGTCCTCTTGGACACGCCTCCTCGGTATTTAACCTCTGACTCCCACCTCTTCTACGGCTCTTCTCTCTTTTTTTTCCCTCTGGCTTGCTCTGGGTGACCTCGGTACGGGTCGGCCGTACCACCGCCCCTCCTCCGTTCCTTCTCCGTTGTCCTCCGGCGGCTCCGGCATCACGTGCGCGAACGCCCGCCTAAGCTAAGCCGGCGGCGCTTTCGATCGACGAAGCCGGCCATGCAAGCAACTACCGGCATCCCGTACCGGTCACGCACGCAGCTGAGAGCAGGAGGTGGGCCCGCCACCAGTTCAATCGGCAGGAAAGTTATGGGCACACCCCAAGGGGATAACAAATTTTCTTCTTCCGCCTCTTTTGTTTTATTTTTCTGCATTGTTTTTCTCCAACTAAACCTGCTTCGTTTAACTCCTGAGATGTCCGGAGAAAGACCATCCCCAACTGATCTACGGTCGTGAGTACAGCACAACAAGCGTTGCTAGAATGTACAATATTAGTGCCTACTAATTTTGGGGGAAATTACGAGCTTCACACAAAATCCCAATTTTGCTCTCTCTCTCTCTCGTTCGGACTGAACGCTCACGTTTTCAACTTTAGTCCAGCAACACACGATGTTCTATTTCCCTTTTCGTATGCCTTTCACCATTATTAGTGTTATTTTCTTTCTGTAGTTAGACCCCTTTGTGTGTTTCCCTATAGATCCCTTGTAGATGTCATTAAATATTCTATAAAATTCCACTCCTTGTTGTGTTTTGAGTTTAATAATGAAGCCTCTGTAATCTAGGATTCGTATTTCATAAAATGTAACAACCTTTAGATTATGAGACTGATAAAAGGTTTGTCGTCGCTTTTCCTACATTTTATACATATAAAAGTTGCCGTGGTGGCCTTTACGAGACAAAATTAGCTTGATTTTAAGGTAAATGCATAAATCGGACTAACCCGGAAGTGAACGCAGGTGTTCAACTTCGACGAATTTATTTCTGAAAAAAATTACATTTTACATTTCCAAACGCCAATACTACATTACACATTACATTACATTTCTTTATGACATTCTTTCCCAGGCAGACAAGAATCAAGCTTCAAGGTTCACCATTTTAATGAAAGATGACCAGTTTTTCTTAAAGTTATCCATTTGGTTATTACATTTAGCAGAGATATTTTCCAGCGTTACATACTCTATGACAAGATTTTGCCATTGGTTAATGTTGATAGCTTGTTTATCTTTTTTTTAGCGATTGCGAGAATTACAAGTATTGGTTGAGCGTGTTTATTTGAAAGATCTATACCTTTTAAATCACCCATTTGACAAAGATTAGGATAAATTGGAATCCTACAATTCATAATTGCAGAGCGATTCTGTGTAACTAGTGACCAGAAGCACCGTACAGGCGTATAATGCCAAAGAGCATGAACATAAGTATCTTTTATCCAATTACTTAATTATTCGATAGAATTTTCAGTAGGATACTCGATTACTAATTGCAGCACTACTGGAAGCAAATTCTCATTAGTGACAAGTCTGTTTAATGTAATGAAATAAAGTGACAAAAAGTAAGTCATAGCATAGAATTTTCATAGAATAACTGAAAACGTTCTATCGATCGATTTTGAAGGGGCAAAAACTTAGCCTCCCCTTGATAATCGTCTTTGAAGGTGCAACATTTTTGATCAGCCCTCCAGTTTTCTTATAAAGATTCAGTGCACTTATTTGATCAAATTTGTTTTGATAAATGAGTATGGATTTTAAAATAGATTAAGTATATAAATATTATATATTAAATATGTAAGTATATATATTAATTAAATACATAAATATTATATATATATAAAAATATATCATTACTTTATTGTTAAAATGACTTGAAACTCGAAGTTTTGGACTTGCGACTTGCTTGTCTTGACTGGAGACTTGACTCGGCACTTGCATGTCTCAACTTGGGACTTGACTTGGCACTTGAAGGCAAAGACTTGAGACTAACTTGTGACTTGCCAAGCAATGACTTGGTCCCACCTCTGTTAAAAACACATGACAGAAAATGGTGTTCTTTGTGGAGCTGAATCAGATTGATGGCATTTCATTTCATTCCAAAGGCGATTTGATTGATTTACTATATACCTGTACTTAAATTGAGCTACAAAACAAATTAAACTCATAAGTCAAGGTATCCCTGTACGAATGGATAATATATGTGGACTCAGTAGTCAGTCATTGCACGAGCGAGCATCCTTTCATAGTGATCACACGTCTTTGTTGTTTTCCCTTCACAGGAAGCATCGGAGTGAAGGGAATGCCCACCTGCAGCCTTCCCACAATGCAACACTCCCGAAATGTTTATGAGGGGGTATTCTGGAGCTTTGATTAACAGACTTTAATCAATTGGACATAAAAAAGATGAAAGCTGACACGGATCAAGCTAACAAGGATCAAACAAATGAAAACATTTTGGTTGCGACAAGCATGTTTGTGCAGATAAATATATAGTGCGTACGGAAAGTATTCAGACCCCCTTAATTTTTTCCACTCTTTGTTATATTGCAGCAATTTGCTAAAATCATATAAGTTAATTTTTTTCCACATTAATGTACACACAGCCACCCGATATTGACAGAAAAAAAACGGAATTGTTGAAATTTTTGCAGATTTATTACAAAAGAAAAGCAGAAATATCACACAGCCATAAGTAATCAGACCCTTTGCTCAGTATTTAGTAGAAGCACCCTTTTGAGCTAATATAGCCATGAGTCTTTTTGGGAATGATGCAACAAGTTTTTCACACCTGGATTTGGGGATCCTCTCCCATTCCTCCTTGCAGATCCTCTCCAGTTCTGTCAGGTTGGATGGGGAACGTTGGTGAACAGCCATTTTCAGGTCTCTCCAGAGATGCTCAATTGTGTTTTAAGTCAGGGCTCTGGCTGCGCCATTCAAGAACAGTCATGGACTTGTTCTGAAGCCACTCCTTTGTTATTTTAGATGTGTGCTCAGGGTCATTGTCTTGTTGGAAGGTGTACCTTCGGCCCAGTCTGAGGCTGGAGCCTATCCAAGTTATCAGAGGCGGGGTACAACCTGGCGGGGTACAACCTGAACTGGTCGCCAGCCAATCGCAGGGCACATATAAACAAACAACCATTCACACTCTCATTCACACCTACGGGCAATTTAGTGTATTCAGTTAACCTACCCTGCATGTCTTTGGGATGTGGGAGGAAACCGGAGTACCCGGAGAAAACCCACACAGGCACGGGGAGAACATGCAAACTCCACACAGCCGGGGCCGGGATTCAAACCCTGGTCCTCAGAACTGTGAGGCAGCTGTGCTAACCACTCCTCCGCCGTGTGATATTTCAGTTTTTCTTTTCAACGAAAAAAAAGAATCTGCAAAAATTTCAACAATTCCGTTTTTTTCTGTCAATATGGGGTGCTGTGTGTACATTAATTAGGAAAAAAATGAACTTTTTAGCAAATGACAACAATATAACAGTGAAAAATCTAAGGGGGTCTGAATACTTTCCGTACCCACTGTGTGTGTATGTGTGTGTGTGTGTATATATATATATATATATATATATATATATATATATATATATATATATATATACACACACACACGCATACACACACACATACACTGGAAAAAAAAAAAAATATATATATATATATACACACACACACACATGCATACACACATACACTGGAAAAATATATATATATACACACACACAAACACATATATATAAATATATACAGTTGCAAGAAAAAGTTTGTGAACCCTTTGGAATAACAGATTTCTACATAAATTGGTAATGTGAGCCGATCTTCATCTAAGTCATAACAATAGACACAGTTTTCTTAAACTAATTCCACACAAAAAAATATGTTTTCATATTACACATTAGGCAATGCTTCTTTGAGAATAGCAAACTAAAAACTGGTGCGTCTTTTTTATAGGGTTAGAGCAGCTTTAACCAACACCTACAATCTCCTCACATTGATTGGACTCTAGGTTGGCTGCCTCCTGACTCCGAAAGTTTACATGTTGTGTCCAATAAAAACATGCATAAAATGGAGGTCATTCCAAAGGCTTCACATACTGTTTCTTACAGCTGTATGTAGTGTACATAGTGTCTCTCCCCCAAAAGGGACTGAGCCCTGTTAACGCCTTCCCAAACAGGTATATAATGGCCTATAGACACCACAAGATGGAGGCAAAGCACTTTTTTTCCCTATTAGACAAGGCTACAGCCTGATTAAATGAAGTCCCCCCCCTCATATCAACATAGTTCCTTGGCATCAAGATGCTATAAGATGGCGCCCAAACAATATTTTTAAATTAGACATGACTTTGGCACAAAAGCACAAAAAGAGTTTCAACAAATAATGGAGGATAGGTTTGCAAAGAAAATCAATGAATAGGCGAATTCGCAAATGCCAAACCACGAATATACAGGGACTCACCGTATATCCACATATATTTATATTAGCTAATTCTAATCATCCTGTCTATTTGTTTCTCCGTATTGATATACAGTGAGCATTCCACATTCACACACCTAAACCAGACTGAAACAGGTTTCAAACCTGAAAACGAGCTAGGTGTTTTGAGTCACGTCAGAAACCAAAATCCTTGTTGTAGTTTTTAGTGACTCAGCAGAAATGACAACAGAAACATTTGTTGGGAAGCTATCT
The DNA here is from genome assembly GCF_024500385.1 of Phyllopteryx taeniolatus. Classification (NCBI taxonomy): domain Eukaryota; kingdom Metazoa; phylum Chordata; class Actinopteri; order Syngnathiformes; family Syngnathidae; genus Phyllopteryx; species Phyllopteryx taeniolatus. The sequence goes on along the minus strand of NC_084502.1, from coordinate 31,302,807 downwards.
TAAGTGACTAGCTTAGCTTCTTGGCTGGTAACCAGCTAGCCAGGCTAATGTTTGACAATAAAAAGAAAAAAATTGGATCAATCCCTCAATCTTGTGATGGACATTTCTGCTGACATTGACTTTTCCCCTTCAGCCAATTGGCAGCCATCCTTGTGGATGTTTGTGTTGTCCAGTAACTGATGGTGTGTGTGCGTGTTTGTGTGTGTGCTCGTGTGTTTGCGTGTGCGCGCATGTGTGAGTGTTACCAGACTCTCTTCTTTTCAGATTTCTTTGTTCCATTCCCTGTTCTCCTCGTGCCAACCATAGACATAGTTACATGGATGCCTCATTGAGCATGTTTGCCCATTGCTGCCATACATCAGGGAGTCCGCCATAAAGGATGTGGCAGATCTGCCCTAGAAACTGTTAAAAGCAAATGGATTGAACTTCAGAAAGCCACAACCTGCAAAATGCACAATTTTTCATAATAATGATACTTGAGAAACAGATCACCAAAAACAATATATGTAACTTGTAACCTGATGATTTTAAATGTTACCCTTTATATAGCTAGGAAATAGGTGCTTTTGTCAAGCTCTAGTCCCATGTGCAGGTCTTTTCCCAAGCAAGAAAGTTTTAGTGCCAAAAGAAGAGTCTAGTCCCAGGAGAAGGTTCAAGTCTTGAGAGGAAGTTCTTGTGTCAAGGGAAGGTACTAGTCCTGAGAAAATGTTCTAGTCCTGAGAGGTATGTAGTCACGAGAGAAGGTTAAAGTCCCCAGGGAAAATTAGTCCTCAGGTAATGTACTAGGTGTGAGACAAGGTTCTAGTCTTTAGAGAAGGTTCTAGTCTCAAGAGTTATCATCCCAAAAGAAGTTTGAAGTCCTCAGAAAACATTTTAGTCATGAGAAGGTTCCAGTTATTAGAGAAGTTACTAGTCCACAGAGGTTGTTGTCCTGAGGGAAGATTCTAGTTCCCAGACAAGGTTCTATTTTAGAGAGAACGTTCTAGTCCCAAGAGAAAGGTTCTGGTCCTAGAAAAGGTTCTCCTCTTGAGAAAAGGTTCCTGTCTAAAGAGAAGGCTCTAGTCCAGAGACAAGGTTTTAGTCTCTGTTTGCATTTAAGTGATTTTGATTGTTTCCATATTTAGTGATTTCTGTCAATTTAACATATTATTATTGCAATTTATCAAGAGAAAATTCGTTATTGATTATTCGTTAATGGCATTAGCCACAAAGTCAGGAATTGTTTTAGTTAAAATGGGCAAATACAATAAAAATTCTTAATCCCATGAGATTAATCCCACTTTTCCATCGACGTGTTATTCAACAATTTAATACGGCCTCCATGTAAATATGTCTATTGTGACACAACGAAGATGATGATAATGATGATGTATGTGTGATTTGTTGCTATGCCACTTGCCCAGCTGTGTTTATCTGCTGTAATGTCTCAATAAACAACAAATAAAGCAATTGTGTTGCGTGACTGTGAGCACACACACACACACACACACTCTCAAAAACAGTTCAACACGTGTTGTCATGGGAACTCAAAATGATGACTCAATTTGAGAGGAGATACTGCCGCACAAAGAAGGTTCTCATTCCAAGAGGTTACTTGTCCCGAGAGAAAGTTTGAAGTCTTGAAAGAAGGTACCCTCCCTTTCACCCTCTCTCTCTACTCCCCCTCTCATCTCTCCTCCTCTCTCCCCCTCTCCCTTTCTGTCATCACTTTACCCTATCCGGACCTCTGTTATTACAACCCCCCTTTTCTCTTTTTTGCTCCCCTTTCTACCCTAGGGTTGGGAATCTTACAACCAGTTCCAATTTATGATGACGACAGGCGGCACGGTGAGCGACTGGTCAGCACATCTGCCTCACAGTTCTGAGGACCGGGGTTCAAATCCCGGTCCCGCCTGTGTGGAGTTTTGATGTTCTCCCCGTGCCTGTGTGGGTTTTCTCCGGGTACTCCGGTTTCCTCCCACATCCCAAAAACATGCATTCATTGAAGACTGTAAATTGCAAAAAAAGTGTGAATGTGAGTGGGAATGGTTGTTTGTTTGTATGTGCCCTGCGATTGGCTGGCGACCAGTTCAGGGTGTACTCCGCCTCTTGCCCGAAGATAGCTGGGATAGGCTCCATCACGCCCGCGACCCTAGTGAGGATAAGCGGAACGGAAGATGAATGAATGAATGCTGACGACAACAAAGCTAGCTCTCAGCCAGCAGACACTTCGGCTGCAAGTCAAGTTACCCCTTTTACGTTTGCTGCTAAGGGAACGAGCTGGAATCAAAAGAGAATGACTGACCAGTGACCAAGTTTGTGTTGAAAGGGTTGCATACTTTCTCTACCGTAGAACCCGATTTTCCGTAGGTGGTAAAGAATGTTTATATATGTCAGTCTGTGGAGGCTATAACTCTAAGCAGATGTACTGTATAAGGCAGGGGTGTCAAACTCATTTTAGTTCACGGGCCACATTTACCCCAATTAGATCTCAAGCGGGCCGGACCAAAATATTTGTGGCTTAGAAGTCCATAAACTGTGCCGCCCATTAATATCGTATTACTTTTATTATTTTATCATTATCAAATTTGGTTGCAAATCATGAGCAGTTTCTCTGTGCCCTGGGACTGGCTGGCAACCAGTTCAGGGTGTACCCCGCCTCCTGCCCGACGATAGCTGGGATAGGCTCCAGCACGCCCGCGACCCCAGTGAGGATAAGCGGTACGGAAAATGGATGGATTTTGATATTGATGCAATCTGATCCATTCGCATCCCTAAAACAAACCTGATTTGTATTAGTGCATTCCCTCACTCATTGAGAATAGATAAGAGAATTCATAAGGATTCAGACTGATAAGCAGTATCGACAATGGAATCAGAATCGCCAAATTCTTATCAAGTCACACCCCTACTCCCCCCTCTCTCATCAATACCACTCCCACTCACACTCTCTCTCCCGCTCTCTCTCTCTCTCTCTCTCTCTCTCATCTCATCTCATCTCATCTCTCCCCTCCCCCTCACAGCCACCTCCTTGTTGTTTGCTGTCCGTGCGGCTTCAGTGGTCAGAATGGCGTCGCTCAGCCTCCTAGTGCTCGGCACTGCGCTGCTCCATGCCACTCAGGTAGGCACCATTGTGTCTTTTCTCAGCTCAAGAGTGACGCTCCACTGGCTGCTTCCAATTTTGTTTTTTTCCACTGCCATTTTGTGGAAGCTGTGTGTGTGCGTGTGTGTGTCTGTCTGTGCTGACGAATATTGCATTACAGCTCATGGTCACCATAGTGACAAGAGGCAGTAGCCCATGGCAACAAGGCCTTACAGTCTCCTGATGCCTAGTGTGTGTGTGTGTGTGTGTGTGTGTGTGTGAAGTGAAAAAAAGGAGCGTGACCATCAGCAATGCACTTTCAGATCTTCATTGAATGAAACAAACCGTCAAACACATGAATCCAAAAGGAAAACACTAGCAAGGAGCATGGAGGAGATGCTGACACGAAACTAACCGCGTGCTATACTGCTAATTGTGTATATTTCTCACAATATCAATCATTGCAGTTGACTGATGGGAAATGGCCTCTGTCAGTGTGCACTTGCAGCTCCTGGAGGAATCAGACGCCAGAACCTGTTTGCCTACGACGACGACCGCAATGAGGTGATGTCACATCCGGCCTACTACCAATCAGATGGATGGAGGGGCCAGAGTTTGGAGCAGGCCCTTCAGCGATTGGTGGAGAGGGGCCAGAGGCAGGACGAGGAGGAGCAGCGGTTAGGTTGTATAGGACATTTCAACGTGACATCACACGTACTTCTCTGATGGCACCACACGTAAACAAAACCCTTCTGTGTCATTCGATCGAGGCAGATCAATTGAGAAAACAGGGCGAATGACGATTTTAGCCTTTTTCTCTTCCAGTTAGTTTGAATATGTGAGGTGTCAGTCGAAAAGTTGAATCAAAAATCGACAGGGCGGAAAATCAGACAGACACCATGCTTATTGAGGGACTGGCTAATTAATAGGGTATAATTGCAACCAACCTCTGCCTTCTGCAAAACAGGTGAACGCACTTCCATCTGGCACGGGCAAATGGCGGAACCCTATAGAAGGAGACTGGGACAAAGCACTTTAAATGTCTACAATGTCTTTTGTTTAACACAAAATGCCACCACGAAGCCACCAAATATGACAATATACATGTTTACATATATCATAACATATATGTATTCATAAATAATATACCTTTATTTCACTTTTGTCCAAAGACATCACCCATAAAGAAAACAAAATGTCCACCAACCTGTTCTCCAGGTTTGGTCACGTAATGTTCCGCATATTGCGGATTGACTTTTCTGTTGCTCGGATTTATGGCACAGACGTGCTCTCTTGGCGGTAAAATGCTTAGCACTCTTTCATATACTGTACTAGCAGACTAGCCATTATGTTTTGCTAAATTACACCAAGACAACCCAACCAGACATTGTATACATGCCGTCAACTAACACAATGATGCAGGTTAGCCTCCCAGTCTGTCCTTTTCAAAGTGGCTACTCTGCCAACAGGGAGTCTTCCAATCTATTTATGACATCCATTCAACGTATCTTCCTTACCCACGCCGGATAAATCAGAATCAGAATCAGAAATGTAAATGTAAATCTTTTAGGAAGGAAATAGACAAAATAACTAAAGCCTTTGGGATATACAGTGTGTGGCGGTGCAACCCCAAACACAACACGTTTTTGTCATCGTTAGAGTTCAAGTCAGCAGTCGTTACTCGCATTCTGTCACCCGGAAGTATCTGGCACCGATTGTTAACAAATACTATGAAATGGTCCATCACCGATGATGCATATTCACGCAGTGTTGACCAATCCAATTAAGTCTGTCACCTTCATGCAGCTTCCGTGACGACTTTGCTCCGCCTCCTCGCCAAGGCCGAGGCTGAGGGATTGGTTGATCCCGGAGATGTGCAGCTGGAGGAGGAGGACTTCCCAGGCCTGGGCCAAGGTCGGGCCCTGAGCATGGGGAGGCCCCCCACGGCCTGGTGGAGCCTCGTGACGCCTCAGCTGCTTCAGGCCCTACTAGACAGGTGATGTGGTTCTCTGTCAAAAATTGACATTTTAATAGCTTGAATCTAAATAGTGGCAGTATTTTGCTATTGCGGTTAGCACGTCCTGACAGTTCTGAGTTTTGGGGTTAAGCATCTGGGTTCCAGCCTTCCTCCCCAATGTCTAGTTTGCATGTCCTCCCCGTGCTTGGGTGTGTTTTAAAAAACAGACCAGTTTAAGAGTCTCTAAAGACCAATCTGACTCTCTAAACTTTTGACGGATAACTCGTAGCGTCTTTACAGACTGGTTTAAGAGTCTTTACAGACTAGTATGACTTTCTAAAGAGCTTTTACTGACTAGTTTAATAGTCTTTAATGACTGGTTGGATTTTCTAAAAAGTCTTGAAAGACTAGTTGGACTTGTAGTTGGACTTTCCAAAGGTTCTTTACAGACCAGTTGGACTTTCGAAAGCGTTTTTCCAGACTTGTTGGACCCTTTAAAGAGTCTTTATGGACTAGTTTAATAGTTTTGCAGACTAGTTGGACTTTCTAGAGTTTCACCATCCAATGTCTGAACCGCTTCTCCTCACTAGGCTATCGGGCGTGCTGGCGTTTATCCCCGGCTGACTTTAGGCGAGGTACACCCTGAACTGGTCGCCAGCCAATCGCAGGACACATATAAAAACACACAATCATTCACGCTCACATTCAGACCTACAAACCATTTAGAGTCTTCAATTAACCTATCATGCATGTTTATGGAATGTGGGAGGGATAAGGAGTACCCGGAGAAAACTCTTGCAGGCATGGGGAGAATATGCAAACTCCACACAGGCGAGGCCGCATTTGAACCCGAGACCTCAGAACTGTGAGGGGGACGTGCTAACCAGTCAGCTCCCTCACTAGTTTAAGAGTCCTCACAGAAAATTCACTTTCTAAAGACTACAGAATCAAATAGTACAGACTAGTTTAAGAGGGGCTTGTCTGCTGCTTAACAACAATTGTTGGTCACACCGCGCACGGCACAACAGCAAGGGTCCGACGAGGTCACGAATCATAAACACATGCTGCAGCTTGCGGGCACAATCTATACCGGTACTGCGGCCAGCGGCCGGGACAGTCGGCTTGGCATGCACGGCTTTGTTAACACAAGGCTCAGAGGGCCATGAGAACAGTGAAACCATGTAAATGTTTAATCACCAAATCATATTATTACCATTACACAACAAATTGATGGATAACTAGTTTTGAAATCAGAAAAAAAGGGTAATAGTTTGTTCAAGTATTGTTTAAGTTCCTGTAGGAGAATGGTTTGGTAACAGAAAAATGCAATATCTCAACATTGTTGTTTATTATCATGACAATTTTGAATTTTTGTACAGATTTTAGCAAAAATCACGGAAGTTGACGAGCATGATTTGCCTACGCGGGCCACATAAAATGATGTGGCGGGCCGCATCTTGCCCCCGGGCCTAGAGTTTGACACCTATGGTCTAGTCTGACTTTCTAAGACTTGTTGAAAAGTCTTTACAGACTAGTTGGAATTTCTTCTTTACAGACTTGTTAAAGAGGATTTACAGACTAGTTTAGGAGTCTTTACAGACGACTTGGACTTCCTGGAGTGTCTTTTCAAAGTAATAGGACTTTGTAAAGCGTCTTTATGGACTAGTTTGAGTTTTTTCAGACAGGTTAGACTTTATACAGAGTCATTACAGACTACTTTCAGAGTCTAGTCTTTCATTTTGTTATTATTTTGTGTGATTGGCAGGATGGAACCGCAGGCAGGTGGATCCCCGCCGGCGAGGATGATACTTGAGCGATTCCAGGGCGATGATTACGACTACGGTGATGACAACGATGTGAGGTAAGCGCACGTTTGTGAGTGAAATGCGAGCCAGACGACTCTCTCATCATGGTGTCCCACCTCCTCAGACGTCTGCTTGCTAGGATCCTGCCAATCATCAGCCCTGAATATGCTCCCTCTGGACGCGCAAGACGGGATGTGTCCGTCACGGAACCTGCGACAACCGCCTACAGGAGAAGCCGCCGTTCCCTTGGCGACGACACCTTGCCGTCGCGCAGCAATGAGCCGCTGCTCAGGGTGAAGAGGCTGGGCGAGGAAGAGCAGGAAGGGCAGCAGCTTCACACGATGGCAAACACCAACGTGCGACAACATGGCGGCCGACGCCGGAGAGCCGCCCTAAACCATGTGCTGCTTCACCAGATTGCCAACTACATGAGGAAGTAGAAGGCAAAGAAAGGAAATGGAGGAAGAAAGTGGTGTTGTCTTAAGAAGAATCATCTTTATTGTTGTGAATACATGCATATTCATGAAATGTGTCCTCATCACAGGGTCAACTTTTATTACAACTGAGTTAAAATCCCCAAGTAAGGCCCGGTTATCGGTATGTGTGTAACCCACTTTAGCCGTTAACAAGGTCAGCTGAGGGAAAATGACTTTTTTTTGACACCCCATGAAACAGAATCATTGCTGAGGATCCTCTTTAGAGATATCTGACAAGAGTGCCTTTGCTGAGTTGGCTCAGAAAAAAAATAAAACATCTCAAATTGGACCCGATTATTGGTATAGGTAAACCGTGCTTTAAACATTAGTAAGATCAGAGGTGTGAAATGACTCCTAAAACACTCAACACCACACAATAATCACTTGGAATCATCTTTAGAGACATCTGCCAATAAGGGCATTTGCCGACTTTGATCGGAAGGGGGTAAAAATGCTCAAATTAGGCCTGAAAATTGGTATGTGTCTACCCCTCTTTAGCCATTGACAAGCTCAGGGGTGAAAAATGTAATCTTAACACACCCCACAAGACAGGATAATCGCTTAACATCATTTTAAGACACATTGGACAAATAGGCCTTTGCTATCTTTGACCAGAAGTAGGTAAACACAGTAACAGTAATAGACAGCACGGTCTATTGGTATCCTGTATGTGTACCCCAATTTAGCCATTAACAAGATTGGGGAGGAAGAATGACTCTTACTAGAACGCCACACAACATTATTCACTCAGGATAATCTCTTAGCGACATCCGATGATCGGGCCTTCTGCCGGTTGATGGTTTCAACTTGGTGGCAGGATTGTAACAACTTGTTCACAGCTGCCACACCTAAAGTTGTCATGTTATTTGTGTTGTTTTCTTGGGGGGTCAGGTTCAAAGTGGTGCCACGAGAACGTCTTTCGGAGCTCTGTGTTGTGTTTGTGCACTCCAGCTAATCCCAGCTTGTCATGTGACCACAAGTTTGCATGCCTACATGGCACAAAGTAATCAAAAGTAATAATAAAGTTCAAAACTTTAACCGTGTGTCAACTTCAGTCAACTGAACACGTGCACAAATACTAATACAGTCAACCTTTGCTACTGCCAGGGGTCAGGCACCAATCCCCAACACGTGGTGACGGTTTGTGATGTGCGTTATGTGCGGCCACACAGGTCGGCATTTCTGGGCAAGTGCCATTGCCAAAATTTCAAATCATGGATGTTCCTCGTCATTTTTTTTAAATAATTGCCTACATTAATAGTTTAAAAAGTAATATTTAAGAAAGCAAAGTAATATTTAAGAAAGCAATCTTGTCTTTGTGGATTTTATAAAAAAAAAAGAAGAAATCTTTGCAGAGACTAAAATGTACAAATTGTCACAAGTTGTCACCCTTCACTGAGGAGAAAAAAAAATCACTTCAGTTATATAGGAGAGAGAGGAATTCACATAACATTCTCACACAACAGCTCAAACTTATCTTCATGGGAATGAGTGCATGGGGAGGAGGAGAAAGGAAGAGGAATCTGGGAAGTAGTCAAAACAGTCTAGAGCACATTTTCAAGGACACGCAGGTGTACTGTACTGTCCAAGAGTTATGGAACAATAAGACACGCAAATGTTTAATCAAACTAGTTAGGGCTTCATAAGTCATTTTCTAATTCAAATGTAAATTTCTAATTCAATACAAATTACAAATACACGTTACGTATGGAGACGTTTGGCCGTCTGAACATTTTCCAATCAACAATTGACTGATTAACACTTCTATGCGTCAAGAGACTTGTAAACGTTCATGAAATCTTTTGTGTATGCGGAATTTAAAAGTTGTCAAGCAAATATATCCGCTCAGTCAGACCAGGTGGATGGATTTGGGATACATTTGTCCATATAACTTCATATTAAAGGCAATTCCAGGGTGCCACTGTTGTACAGAAGCTTTGCTGCTTAGCTTTGCTTGGCATCAGCTGGCCCAAACTTGCATATACGGCGATAACAAGTTTTTCTAAGCCAATATTATATGGAAGTGAATGGGACTTCTGCCACTCAATGTAATGCACATGCGCCAAGATTACGTCACGGTGACGTTTCGCGAATGCTCCCATAGTTGGGTACTATTTCGAATGAGAATTGATCCAATGTTAACATGCTAACAGTTGGTATGCTAACATACAACAATAACAAAAAAATGAGGGTCACACTTGGTACGGATGAAAAAACTTTATTTGTTGGAAATAGGAAAAGCTTTAGCTAACTGTTAGTTTATCTGGTAACTTCATTGCAGTGGTTGTCATTTTTGTTGGGAATGACTTAATGGACACAAAATTGATGCTTATCACACAGCACAACACAAGAAAATGGCTCATGACTACCTTTTAGGGCATCCCGCAATCGGGCATTTGCTTATTTTGATCATATGGGTTGACCAAGGGGAGGTGGGGAATGCTCAAATTTGTCCCGATGAGCCATATGTGTGTACCGCACTTGACTGAGGCTAACGACGTTAAGTGAAGGAGCTCGCCTTCCATTAAGGTTGGGAAAGGAAATGAGCTAACGATGCTAACAGCTAAACACGTGACGTGGTTGTTCAACACAAGAAGCTGATAAAAAAAAAAAAAACAACAGCTCCATCTTCTATACTGCGTAGATTTGTCTTCATGATATCATGATGATGTCACAGTGATGATGATATCATTGTTTTGCGTTGAGGAGGAAGACGAGTCACATGATGTCTACGCTGACATCAGCAATCCTGTAGTCACTGCACACGCAAACACACACACACACACACAAAGTCAGGTTGTCTCTTCCTGCCTGTCGCCATGTGCCCTCCTCACCCACCTTCCTTGCCGAGTGGCGGTAGGAGGGCATCTTGTCTGTTAGCCAGCACAAACGCAAGCGTGGCCAAGATGGCGGCATCCAAAACGCCCAGGATGGCCAGGATAAAGGCCCAGTGGACCGAGCAGTTCCCAGATGAGAAGCTGCCCACCTGGGTGTGAGACACATAAACGCGTGCCGCTGTCAACCGTTGCCACGTCTCCATCGCGTTGGGCCGAGTTGTGAGTCACTCACCGAGTCGCCGCACAGGACTCTCATCTCCGGACTCTCCCACGAGTCGGGGAACAGCAGGCACGCCAATGCTAAGCAGAACCCTGAAAGATAGCAGATATGGGAGTAAGTCACATGACTCGACGCCAGAGCCAACGAGGAAGCCCCGCCCCGTCCACCTGCTGTGAGCTGCAGCCAGGCGCAGATCTTGTAGACGGTGGCGGCGCTGCAGAATCGGAACAGGCAGAGACAGACTACGCTGGTCCACACCGCCCACAGGGACACGCCCACCAAGACCGCCACCGACTGGAAGGACGGCAGAGGGGACAGGCTGGACAGACGGCCGCGGCAATCTGGAATGGGTCGGTCTGACTCCAGACACACCTGATGTGACGTGGGAGGACGCATAGAAGAGGACGCGGTTGTGGACGTGGACAGTGTGGTTGAAATATTAAGGACATCCGTCCATCCATTTTTCGATAGCGCTTGTCCTTAATTGGGACGGGGGTGAGCTGGAGCCTCTCCCAGCTGACGTTGAGTGAGAGGCGGGGATGTCAGTGAACATACAGACAAAAAATTGACAGGTGGCTTGCAAATAGCAAGGCACAAAGACAAACAATGGGCTGGTGGCCAATAAATGTCAGGGTACATATAGGCTAGGATGCACATACAAATGTTGGTCTGGTTCTCAAAAGGAGCACCAGAGGTTGTTGCCTGGTTCTCATTTTTTTCTTGACCCGACCGACCTCACTGGATGAACTTGACGTAGTTATGTGTGTAAAATGTTAAAGATTAATTGATTTACACAACAGGTCACTGATGGTGTAGTGGTACACTCGCCTGACTTTGGTGCGGGCACCGTGGGGTCAGTTCCTACTCAGTGACGGTGTGAATGTGAGTGCGAATAGTTGTCCGTGTCTATATGTGCCCTGCGACTGACTGGCGACCAGTTCAGGGTGTAGTCCGCCTTTCGCCCGAAGTCAGCTGGGATAGGCTCCAGTGCCCCGTGACCCTAACCACGATGAGCAGTGTTGAAAATGGATGGATGATTTGCACGAGACTTCCATTATTTGAAAATCCATCAATTTCTGGCCAGCTTCTTGTTACTAAGTCCATATGGGTCAAGGTTTTATGTGTGACCATTTTGTTGAATCAGAGTTTTCAAACTGTCCTCTTAATTTTTTTCTTCTAAAGAAAAAAAACATGTTTATTTTAATAATGGAATAATGTGTTCTTTTTTTCGATTAATCGTATTGATCCCTTTATTCAAAAAGAGAACATTATTTCAAATTGACAATGCAGAAAATGCACAAATATAAATTGATGATGACTCAGTTACTCAAATGGTCTGTAACATGTCAGAAAATAGGGAAAAATGTTGATTACTGTTTGTAGATAATCAGTCTGCTTTCACGGCGGACTACACAAATCTGAGAATGTTTACTGTTGAGAGGCTGAAATTCTAAGGACTTGGCCAATTTCATGTTAATGTCACTAAACGATGAATCGAATATCAAAATAGATTAATTTGATAATCGATTAGTGGATTCATCAATTAATCGTTGCACCTCAAATAATTATGCTAATTAGTTGTAGTTCATTAAGTCCAAAGTTCAATTAGACAATTTGGCACTCCAAACATGCACAGAAAAAAATAAGAGCAGAGAATGAACAAGCACTCTATCAATTGTTAAAATACGTAGCAAGGATTAAGGAAAATATATAGCACAGACCAAAGCAACAATCAATCGTGTCATCATTATTCTGGTGGTTAGTAAAATGGCAAAACTTGCTCATCTCTATTGTTATTAAAGATGATGCACATTTTAGAGTAGCAATACTGTTAACAGGGTATGTATGTAGCATCATAACTGGAGAGTGATAATGTATACGATCTAAGGTGTGGCCATTATCCCCAAGGGGGCAGTTTGTTATTTTGTGTCTTGTACCTTCAAAAATGCACTACTGTTTGAAAATTGTTCTTACATTTTTCTATATTTATTTTATTTGCCTTATTTGCTTAGTATGCGTATATCATGTTGGGCTTACTATTGTAAATATTGACAGTGAGGAGTGTTGTTAACAAAAGGCGTCAATAAAATGTTGAAGTACTGTCTAGCTTCTTTAGTTTTCAGTACAGATGCGTTGAAACTGGCTATTTAAACAAGTTTAAACGCAATCCAGTTCAGTGAAAAAGTATCGTCCCCCTTCTCAAATTCTAATATGTTTGCATAGTTTCCCCACTTTAATGTTTAGAATGATCAAACAAATAAATATCAGACAAATATAACCCAAGTGAACTCAAAATGCTGTTGTTAAATGGTGACTTCATTTATTAAGGGAACAAAAACTATCCAGTTACCTGGCCCTGGGTGAAAAAGTAATTATCCCCCTTGTTAAAACATGAATTCATTGTGACTAATCACAACTTTTGCTGAACAGCAGGATAACAATCCAAAAAACACGAGCAAGTCAAAAAGGACAAATGAAGGTTTTGGAGTGGCCGAGTCAAAGTCCAGAATTGAATCTGATTGAAATGCAGTGGCCGGCACGGTGGACGACTGGTTAGCACATCTGCCTCACAGTTCTGGGGACCGGGATTCAAATCCAGGGCCCCGACTGTGTGGAGTTAGCATGTTCTCCCCGTGCCTGGGTGGGCTTTCTCTGGGCCACTCCAGTTTCCTCCCACATCCCAAAAACGTGCATGGTAGCTTAATTGGAAACTCTAAATTGCCCGTAGGGATGAATGTGAGCGTGAATGATTGTTTCTTTCTATGTGCCCTGCGATTGGCTGGTGCCCGGTTCAGGATGTACTCCGCCTCCCGACCGAAGATAGCTGGGATAGGCTCCAGCAGCCCGCGACCCGCGTGAGGAGAAGCGGTGAAGAAAAGCGGTGATAGATGGATGGAATGCAGTGGCATGACCTGAAAAAGGCCGTTCATGCTTGAAAGCTCTCCATTTTTGCTAAATTGAAACAATTCTGCAAAGAAGAGTGGGCCAAAATATCTCTACAGAGATAAACGTCTTTGCCAGTTATAGAAAATGGCCCAACCAGTTATTAGGTTTTTAGGGGACCGTTACTTTTTCACACAGGGCCAAGTTTTTTTTCCTTAATAAATGAAATAACCATTTAAAAACAGCATTTTAAGTTCACTTGGGTTATATTTGTCTGATATTTACCTTTGTTTGATGATCTTAAACATTAAAGTGGGGAAACTGCAAAAATCTAAGAATTTGAGAAGTGGGGCAATTCATTTCACGGCACTATATAAACAAATTGTGACAATAATCGAGATAAGATGATATGCCAAAAATTAATCATGATCTTTTTTTATTTTGCCAGCTCACCCACCCGTAGAAAAATGGGTGAGCCAGCCGTTGTTTATTACGTCACAGACCGTGGGCCAGTCACGTAAACGGATATTATAACCGACATAGATCAAATAAAAACAAATGAATCAACTGTAACTCACCATTGGACCATTACGATGACTAGTTGTTGTGAGCGGCGCAACAGCTTGTTTGAAGCTGAAAAGCGAGCCATCACTCGGCGCTGATATTTTTCCGCAATCAATTTGATATGATATGTGGATGTCAGTGAGTGTCGGTGAGCGTAGATTAGCCAGATGCGTCCCGCACTGTTAGCACGAGGGCCGTCACTGGGCCATCGGAGGAGTAAAATGAATCCAAACGTGCAGTATGATGCTTCACCTTCATGGGGCGCTAGACTTTAAACAGCCTCCGGAGTGCTTAAGTCCACAGGAGAATGCGTGCATGGCTACATTTGACAGAGAACACCCACATTTCAGGGTTGGTCCACCCAGGGTGCGTAGCTGGCACAAGGGTGCGTCAATGACAGAGAATGTGCGCAGCCAGAAAGTCTTTTATGAGTTACGCACACAGCACAATATGGCTCTTACAGCGTGGGACCGCACAATCAGCTGATTTGGCACAGTTCTCTCGGACAGCAGTCTCCAATCTTTTTTGCATCACAGACCAGTTTCACGTAAAGACGTCCTTGGAGCCTCTCCGCGCTCATGCCTCATTTGCTCAATGCTACTTCTGTTTGACCCAGTTTTGTATTCGCTTTGTCCATATTTGGCTAAGACCGCCAACTTTCCTCTGATTGGTTGCCCCCGTGTAGAAGACCCACCTGTGAGATCACACGTGCTTGTTATGTTGACAGCGCTGCCTCGGGAGCAGAGAGGTAGGCGGAGATTTTCGCTAGTGACGTAGATAAGCTCGATTGCAGGGCTCTCAGCAGAAAAACGTCTCGAACTCAGTAATGCGTGGACGATATTAATTCATATTTCACATTTAACTGAGGCCACTATTGAGACAATATGACTCCCAAATACTAGAAATGTTGGTCTGGTAAAATATGGGACCTTTAACATGATTTCAAAATCTTCATAACTTTGATTTCTGAATGTATTGGGAACGCAGCGCATTCTTTCCCAAATCAAAAATATTCGTAATCACCTCAAATAATCCCAGGGTGCCGCTGGGTGACGCCGGCCCCGTCCCCGGGTGGTGGATGTCAGCGGTTCCGATCCACGACGGCTGCACCAGGATGACTACCTGGATGACGGCGAAGCACAACGTGCACACAGCCCACAGGACGCCCACTGCACGGGCGCTACGAACAAACTCGGTCTGGTACAGACGGGACAGGTCGCTCAGGCCAGGCGCCGCCGCTGCTGCCATGACTGCATGCACTGGAGAAGGTAGTAAAAAAGAAATCACAGAACACGTGAAAATGTATTGCCCCCTTCTCAAAGATGTTTGCATAGTTTATCCACTTTAATGTTTAAGATCAGACAAAGATAACCTGAGTAAACGTAAAATGTTTTTAAAAGGGGGATTTTATTTGTTAACAAAAAAAAACATTCAGAACTATCTGGCCCTGTGGGAAAAAGGAATGGTCCCCTTTATTAAATCATGAATTAACTGTGGTTAATCACATTGTTTGGTTCATTGTCACTGACCACACCCAAGCCTGATTACATCCAGACCTGTTCAGTCAAGAAATTACTCATATGGTAAATAGAACCTGTTTTACAAAATGAAGTTGGCCAAAAAATATTTTTTTAAAAAAAGGGTTACAAAACCACTTCTAAAGATTTAGGATTCCAGTGAAACATGGTGAGAGCCATTACCCACAAATAAAGGAAACACAGAACAGTGGACCGCCAACAAAGAGTACCCAAGAGAAGAGCAGAAGGCCACAGAGGAACTCAGGACAACTTCTAACGAACTGCATGCCTCCCTTGCCTCAGTTAAGGTCAGTGGCTCGTCTTACTAAATGCTCATCTTACTTTTGCAAAAAAATAAAAAGATTCCCAAGACTCAAGAGGTGTATGTTTCGTCACACCTAACGTAAATGTAACGCAACATTTCAGAAAAAGAACATCATACCAACAGTCAAACGAGGTGGTAGTGTGGTGGTCTGGGGCTGCTTTGCTCCTAAGGACCTGGAAGACTGTGATTAAAGGAACCATGCATTCTGCTCTTTATCAGAGTATCCTGAAGGAGAATGTTCGGCTATCAGTTTGTGACCTCAAGATGAAGCGCACTTGGGTTTTGCAGCAGAAGAACGATCTAAAGCACACCAACAAGTCAACTTCTGAATAGCTTAAAAAGAGCTCAATGGTTTTGGAGTGGCTGGGCTGGCTCAAAATCTGTTGGAATCCAATTGAAATGCAGTGGCATGACCTTAAAAAGCCCGGTCATGCTCGAAAACTCTCCAGTGTTGCTGACTTCAAACAATTCTGCAAGGAAGAGTGGGCCAAAATATCTCCACAAATGTGAAAGATTCATTGCCAGATATAGAAAACCTTTGATTTCAATTGTTGCTGGTAAGGATGGCCCAACCAGTTATTAGGTTTAGGGGGCCATTAATTTTTCACACAGGGACAGGTAGCTTTGGATATCCCCCCCCCACTACATACAATTTAATTTAATTTCACCAATTAAAAACTGCATTTTATGTTTACCTGGGTTATCTATGTCTGATATTTAATTTTTTTGTCCCAACCAGTTAGGAAACAGGTACGAGTGTGGCCAGAAGGGCCCCTTGAGGCACTTAAAGACTGTTTTCCCACCACAGACTGAACCATCTTCAAACAGGCTGCCACCTACAACTCCAACACAGACCTTCAGGAGTACACAGAGACTGTTATTGCCTACATCAGCAAGTGCATGGATGATGTCACCACGACTAAGTCCATCACTTTCCGTGCCAATGAGAAGCCATGGCTGTCGGGGGAGGTCTACAGACTACTGAAGGTTCGCGGCTTGAGGACAGCCAGGGCCAATCTGTCCCATGGCATCAGGGAGACCAAGAGGGAGTACTCCAGGAAGATCGCCCACCGCTTCAGCGACAGCAGTGCGATATGGAGTCTCTGGCAAGGTATTCAGACCATTACGGACTAAAAACCCTCACCACAGAACTGCGGCAGCTCCACTTCCCTGCTAAATAAGCTGAATGACCTCTCTGCTCACTTTGAGGCACACAACAGCACCCCTGCACACAAGACCCCACCCCCTCCTGGTGACCAAGTGCTGACACTGACCCGGGACAGCGTGAAAAGATCTCTCGATAGGGTCAACACACGAAAAGCCCTAGGCCCAGACAACATACCTGGTCGTGTTCTGAGGGACTGTGCAGCTGAACTCACAGATGTCTTCACGGATATCTTCAACACCTCCTTGAGTCAGGGTGTTGTCCCCACGTGTTTCAAAGCCACCACAATCATCCCGGTCCTGAAGAAGTTGTGTCTCTCTTGCCTTAATGACTACCGTCCAGTAGCGCTCACTCCCATCCTGATGAAGTGTTTCGAGAGGCTAGTCTTGCACCACATCAAGTCCTCCCTCCCGCCCTTCTTGGACCCCTTCCAGTTTGCATATCGGTCCAACCGGTCAACCGATGACGCAGTCTCCACCGCCCTCCACTCTACCGTCACACACCTGGACTCTAAGGACTCATATGTCAGAATGCTGTTAATAGACTTCAGCTCAGCATTCAATACTATCATCCCTAAACAACTGATCTACAAACTGGACCAGCTGGGGCTCAACACTTCGATTTGCAAGTGGCTGCTGGACTTTTTGACAGGCAGTACGGTTTGGCAGCAACACATCCAACACCATCACTCTGAACATGGGGGGGGGGGCTCAAGGTTGTGTGTTGAGCCCCATCCTCTTCACCCTGCTGACCTATGACTGCACACCGACATACAGCTCCAACCTCTTCATCAAATTTGCAAACGACACAACTGTGGTGGGTCTGATCAGCAACGGGGACGAGACCGACTACAGGAGTGAGGTGAGCCGCCCGGCCGGGTGGTGCATGAACAACAATCTCTCCCTGAACTTGAAAAAAACCAAGGAGGTTGTTGTGGACTTCAGGAGAGCGCATTCCCAGCATGCTCCCCTGAACATCAACGGTGCTGCGGTGGAGAGGGTGCGCAGCACCGAGTTCCTGGGATTGCACATCACCGAGGACCTCTCCTGGACCAGCAACACTTCATCACTGGCCAAGAAAGCTCTCCAGTGTCTCTACTTCCGGCGTAAGCTGAGAAGAGCCAGAGCCCCGACCTCCATCATGTGCTCGTTCTAAAAGAGGGACCATAGAGAGCATCTTGACCAACTGCATCAGTGTGTGGTACGGAGCCTGCAGCGCATCCTGCCGCAAGACACTCCGCCGCATAGTGAGGGCAGCTGAGAAGATCATCGGAACATCTCTTCCCTCCCTGCAGGACATTTACAGCACCCGCCTCACCCGCAAAGCCCTCCGCATAGCGGGGGATGCCACCCATCGGTCACACAGCCTCTTCAGTCTGCTGCCATCAGGCAGGAGACTGCGGGCCAGGACTAGCCGACTCAAAGACAGTTTTATTCATCAGGCTGTCTGAACTCTCTGCCCGCTCTGCCACCTCTACCTCTTCTGTCCTCTGCCCACCTGAACTCTAACTCTGACACCCTTCAAACATGTAGATGCACACACTCTCACACACACACGCACTTACACCAGACTCAGGGTCGCACCAGCCACTTTAGCAGCATTGGGGTTTTGTCATCTCATTTATAAATGTCTTATTTGCCTTGGTTCTCTGACCTTGACTATGTTGCTCACGTCGCCTGACCTTTGATATTTGCACATTCAATTCATACTTTTATACTGTATATACTATAGTTTATTTAGCTTTTATATTCATGTTATTATTTGTAGCACCGTGGGCCCTTGAGTACCGTAATTTCAATCCTCTGTATGTGTTACGTATATATTGAAGAATTGACAATAAAAGTACCTTTTAAACCTTGTTTGATGATGAAATTAAAGTGAACGTCCATCCATCCATCCATTTTCTGAACCGCTTCTCCTCACTAGGGTCGCGGGCGTGCTGGAGCCTATCCCAGCTGTCATCGGGCAGGAGGCGGGGTACACCCTGACCTGGTTGCCAGCCAATCGCAGGGCACATAGAAACAAACAACCATTCGCACTCACAGTCATGCCTACGGGTAATTTAGAGTCTCCAATTAATGCATGTTTTTGGGATGTGGGAGGAAACCGGAGTGCCCGGAGAAAACCCACGCAGGCACGGGGAGAACATGCAAACTCCACACAGGCGGGGACGGGGATTGAACCCCGCACCTCAGAACTGTGAGGCTGACACTCTAACCAGTCAGCCACCGTGCCGCCTTAAAGTGAACGTAAACTATGCAAAAAAATTATTTAAGAGGGGGCAAATACTTTTTCACGGCACTGTACGTACATATTTCGTATCATTTCTCACTTATTTATTTTCCTTCTCTTCCAGAACAGTTTGGATTCATCAGGGGGTGGGGGTGGTAAGACAAACAATCGACTGGTCGCCAGCCTGTGTCACACTCAGGGCACATATAGACATTAAATGGACTGGTCACCACCCAATGGTTGACCCCAGGCAATGTCAGGGCACATACAGACAAGCAAGCATCCACACTCGCATCGACAAGTTCCAATGACGCTAACGTGTTAACGGTTTTTTTTTTGTATTTTTTTTTTGGGACGTGGGGAAGAAAACCCACGCAAGCGCGGGCATAACACGCCAACTCCACAGCTCTCGATGAGCTCAGATTCGAACCTCGAAGCTCACGATTGTGAGGCAGCCGTGCAAACCACCAATTCGCCTTGCTGGCCCTCATGACAAAAATTAAGATGACATCTCTTCAACGCGCTTAACGTGGGAATGCTCTTGCCAGATTTTCCACGCGCGTGACATTTATGTGCGGAAATCAGCATCGCCAGTCTCGAGTCACGTTATCTCCACTTTCGCCACCGTCAATCATTTTTGCAAGGAAAAGAGGAAGCAAAGAAAACCAACCTGCAGCAGCTTCGCATGCACGCACGCACGCGGACCGAGTGACGAGGACGAAGGCGCTTGCCCGCCGTGTCCAAGAGCGCGCGTACCCGCCAGCCCGTGCACCCACGTTGACGTTCCAAAACAGCGACGCCCGCTGGCAGAACAAGGAACTCCAACGACGCCGTGCGATTCATTTAATATTTTAATAATAAATTAATTCATCTTCGTTGCGTTCTTTATTCAAAATAATACATTAACAATCTTTATTAAATGGCACATTTGTTTAAACGAATACTTCGCAAACGGATTTTTACACACATGGGCCAGCTCATTGATGAGAAAATAATTCAACTTTAGGTTTAATGGCACGGTGGACGACTGGTTAGCACATCTGCCTCACAGTTCTGAGGACCGGGGTTCAAATCCCTTTGCATGTTCTCACCGTGCCTGCGTGGGTTTTCTCCGGGTACTCCGGTTTCCTCGACATCCAAAAACATGCATGGTAGGTTGATTGAGGACTCAAAATTGTCCGTAGGTGTGAATGTGAGTGCGAATGGCTGTTTATTTATATGTGCCCTGCGATTGGCTGGTGAGCACTTTATGATGTACTCCGCCTCTCACCCAGATTCAGCTGGGATGGGCGTCAGCACACCCACGACCCTCGTGAGGAGAAGCGGTACAGAAAATGGACGGATGGACAGATGTAAGTTTAATGTAGTATGAAATCATAACTCGTAATTGTAACAATGATCATTAATCAGCCCATCCATCCATCCATCCATTTTCTTTACCGCTTATCCTCACTAGGGTCGCGGGCTGCTGGAGCCTATCCTAGCTATCTTCGGGCGGGTGGCGGGGTACACCCTGAACTGGTCGCCAGCCAATCGCAGGGCACATATTTAATAAAATGAATTATAATTTTTTTTTTTTACTATAATCGTTACAAGAAATAAATTCTCCAATTATTTAATGAAATAAAGGAATACATAATAAATAAATACATTGTCTTCCTGTTCTCTTCTACTGGCGACTAGTTAATTTGTGACCCTAATGAGGATAACCTGGATGCTCTACGCGGAATCATGACCACTTTCTTTGATTGCCAAACACACATTGTCTGGAAAAAGGACATTTGACTTTAAAAACAGGACTTTTTAAAAATGTTTGTACAGAAACATTATTGCACAACAAACAGGCCTCCGCATATTGCCATGGCAACCTCAACATCTTATTAAAGTCGACAGTTCCCACTGGGTAAAAGGCATATATAGAGTGAGCCCCCGCTGTGTAGCGGTTCATCTTTTGCGCCCCCCATCATATCGTGGATTATTTTTTTAAATGGTACACAGGCAAGTCACCGAAGACTACTGGAAGAGCTGCAGTATAATTTAGAGCAAGAGGCAGAGAACGTCCCCTACTAAGCTCCAGTAACAGTCGTTCCCTCAGAGCAAAGAGAATACATGCCAATGATTCATGCTGTATGCTCTGCTTATGTGTTGCTGCTCCGTGTGTTTTTAAGCAGCAATTGTTTGAAGGTTTAGAATCACCACATCATCTATTTTAATTTACATTAACCCATCTATGGCATTTTGGATTATATATTAGCATTAAGATAGTGACTGTTCATTAGAAGAAATTATATGGTTTTGGTTGAACATTTTGCTGTTTAAACATACAATGTGTAATTCTCTTTTTACAGTCAACTTTAACTGGGAGTGACAAATTAACAGCCTCTTGGAGAGCAAGTCTTCTCTTCGTTTCCTCAAAATGATGTTATCTTGCATTTCTTTACAGCGAGAGTGAGAACAGGTACACACTTTTTAAGTATTTAAAAGTATGTTTAAACAATTTTAAGGGTGTTTAAAGTATTTGGGAGGAGTAAAACCACAAAAGAATTATAGGGTCGCTCTATATTGCTTTTTTTCCACCTATCGCGGGTGGGTCTGGAACGTATCCACCGCAATCAACGAGGGGTCACTGTAGTAATGATGAAAATGTATAAAAAGTCTGAGCACTCTTCATGATCATCTTGTCATCCTTGTCCTCCTCCTAACTCCAGGGTGGGATTTCCTCTCCAAACTTGGCGCTGTGGGCTGCGTTCTTTGCCTCAAACACGGCCTGCACGCACCAATGAGGTCACAGTTATTGTATCTAGCCCTACTTATGTACAAGGCTAATAACAATAAACTCCCAGAAACCATTAAAAATCCGGAATTTGGAATTAAAGCAATAGCAAAACATAAACCAGTAAAAAGAACGTTTAAAAATATGCAGCACACAGTATGTGGGTATAGGGAGATGTTGTCAACTATTAATTTCTTAGTTTTTATGCATGTTCAAACTAAACGGTCAATCAATCAGTAAAGTAGGCGGTGGTGGGACGTCACCTGGTTGTGTACGTAGGCCTCACACGCGTAGCACCACACAGAGAGATCGCAGAAGCTCAGCACCATGGGATGATGGGACGTCGCGCCATGTGTCAACATGTGCTCGTTGACATAGCGGCCACACCCCACCTGATGCCGTGGACCAAAATAGTTTATTTTAAAAATAAAATTTTTCTCATTTATACGTTTTCATCCATCCATTTTCTGAACCGCTTATCCTCACTAGGGTTGCGGGTGTGCTGGAGCCTATTCCAGCTTACTCTGGGCGAGAGGCAGGGTATATATATAAACAAACAACAATTCGCACCACATTCACACCTACGGGCAATTTAGAGTCTTCAATGAACCTACCATGCATGTTTTTGGGGTGTGGGAGGAAACCGGAGTACCCGGAGAAAAAACACGCAGGCATGGGGAGAACATGCAAACTCAACACAGGCTGGCCGGATTTGAACCCGGGTCTTCAGAACCTTGAGGCAGACGTCCTATGCAGTCACCCACCGTGCCACCATTTATAAATTTTATTATTTATAATTATTGAAATAACAATTAATCAACCAATTTATTTTTAAAGTTGCAAAATAGTTCAATTTGATACAATAATTTTTTTACATTTTGTTATCTATTTTTATTATCCATCTATTCGTCTGTCCATCCATCCATCACATCTAATTAAGTCAGGCGTTAACTTCAGAAAGGTCCAAAATCATAACTGAGTGATTGTTCCGATGTCATTAAATATTTATTTAGTCTCTCTATCTGTCTGTTCATCTGTCCATCTATCCATCTACTCAGCTATCCATCTAGGTAGATGTCACCTTGTAGCAGGTGAGGCAGATCCAGTTCTCCACCTCCGAGCCACAGTCGTGACAGGGCAGGAAGACATCGATACCGGATGGGGGCAGGGGCTTGACGGCTTCCAGGTGAGGACACCAGGAAAGAGGGTCCACCACGTACATGGGGGCCTGAGGAACCGCCCCGCACACACACACACACGCACACACACACACAGACACACACAAATAAGGTCATCTCTTTAGGAAATTCCAGAGCAGTAATAAAGTCATGACTCACCATCTGAACTCCACATGTCAGTTCCAGTGTTTCTTCAGGCTTGGACCAACCACACGCTCCTGCCGGCTCCGGCTCATCTCCGAGATCAACGACTGCTTGTGCAGCGACAATGACAACCTGAGCGTGATAACGAGATACAACTTCGGCAGTAAGAAAGGAAGGGCAACATCAACTCCATCAAGTTGACGTGAAAATGCATTTGTCCCCTTCTCTAAGTCTTTTTTGTTTTTTGTTGTTGCAGTTTTCCCATGTTAATGTTTAAGATAATTAAACAAATGTTAATTCAAACAACACTAACCCAAGTAAACATAAATGCAATTTTTATTTACAGAGTATTTATGAAAAAAACAAAACTATTCAAAGCTACCTGGCCATGAGTGAAAAAGTAATTGCCCCTAAACCTAATAAGCACCCTTAGCAGCAACAACTGAAATCAAGCACTCTCTATAACTGGCAGTGAGTCTTTCACATCTCTGTGGAGATATTTTGGCGCACTTTTGCTTGCAGAATTGTTTGAATTCACCAACGCTGGAGGGTTTTGGAGCATGAACGGCCTTTTTAATGTTATGCCACAGCATTTCAATTGGATTCCTTTGATTAGGCCACAATTTCCTTTTTAAAGCCATTCAAAAGTTGACTTGCTGGTGTGTTTTGGGTAATTGTCCTGCTGCAGAACCCATGCGCGCTTTATCCTGTGGTCATGAACTGATGGCTGAAAATTCTCCTACAAGATTTTCTGGTAAAGAGCAGAATTCATGGTTCCATCAATCACAGCAAATTGTCCAGGTCCTGAAGGAGAAAAGCACCCCCAGACCATCAAACAAACACCACATTTGACTGTTAGTATGATAATCTTTTTCTGAAATGCAGTGTTACAGTTACACCAGATGTAACAAAACACCTTCCAAAAAGTTCAACTTTTAACTAGAATATTCTCCCAAAATTCTTATAATAATTCAGATGATTTTTTTTTTCTTTCCTAAAATGAGACAACCGTTTGCTCTTTTTGGTCAGCAGTGGTTTTCATCTTGGAACTCTGCCATGCATGACATTTTCGCCCAGTCTCTGCCTTATTGTTGAGTCAATGAACACTGACCTAAACTGGGGAAAGGGAGGCCTGCAGTTCTTTTGATGTTGTCCTGGGTTCCTTTGTGACCTTCCTGTATGAGTTGTTGCTTTACTCTTGGGGTAATATTTGTAGACTGGCGACTGCTTGGAAGGTTCACCAATTTTCCATGTTTTGTCCATTTGTGAATGGTCTCTTACCGTGGTTCCCAGGAGTTCTAAGACTAATAGAATTAGCATACATTGAATTTCTTTGGACCGTGGCATTTTGTTGCAGCTTTTTGAGATCTTTTGACCAATTTAATTTTGACCAACAGGTTAAGTGATTTCTTGATTGAACAGGCCTGGAGGTAATCAGGCTTGTGTGTGGTCAGTCAAAATTAACTCAGCTTTCCAAAAAATGTGATGAGCCACAGTTGATTCATATATTTAATAAAGGAGCCAAATACCTTTTCACACAGGGCAAGGTAGTTTTGAATATTTTTTTTTTTTTCTGAATGAATAACATGCTCAAGACTGTAGAGATGATCGTGGACTTCAGGAGGGATCCTTCGCCACAGCTGCCCCTCACACCATTCAATTGCCCTGTGTCAACCGCCGAGAGAGACCAACATCAACTTCATCCAGCACAGTCTGGTTTGGTGCTGCCACAAAAAAGGACAAACTCTGACTGCAACGGACAATCAAAACTGCTGAAAAAATTGTCAGTACCCCACTATCTACCCTTGAGGATTTGCACGCTGCCAGGACTAAGACAAAACCATGCAAAATCCTCTTGGACCCTCCACATCCTGGTCACTACCTCTTCCAGCCCCTTCCTTCAGGAAGGCGCTATCGAACAATGCAAACTAAAACTAGCAGACATTCCAACAGCTTCTTCCGTCTTTCCATTAACTTCTTAAACAGTTAATTTACAATTCCACTGTAACATGCTGCCAACTGTGTCTTGAGACTTTTGTCACATCTCTGTCGGGCCAATTATACATTATTCGTGCACTCACTGTAGTAGTCTCGCCACTCTGCACTACTTGCATATCTGTTGTTGACCAATACTCCTGTGCTTGAGAAGTCTCTGCGCCATTTGCACAATGGTCACGGTACCAGACTACTGTTCTATAAGTTATTTCAAACTGCTTTAAATTGCGAGAGGACTCTGCATCATTTGCACAATTGTTAAAAAAAAAAAAAAAGTATCGGTATTACCACATTACTGGTAACCTTTTATTTCTCAGTGACTGTGTTTTTATGTTTTTATGTCTCAAAAGTATTCTCTGTCAATTGACTGTCTGTTGTCGGACAACAACGGCGGTTGGAGTTCCCTAGTCAAGCCTCCTGGAATGATGGCAAGCTCCGAGTTATTGTCCTCAGTCGAAAGGTGACTGTAGAGACGCTTCTCCCGGCTGTTCTTTGATCATTAATCCATTGCTCGAGTTGGTCTTCCAAATCGGGCCACCTTGCCTTGTTTCCGCGGAAACTCAGCTTCGTCTTCTTGACTTGGCGAAGCTCGTTTTCCTGCTTCCTCCACTTACCATGGATTTGTTGATCTTGAATTCCCTCGCGGCTGCTCGATTCCGGTGTTCCTCCGCGTAACTGATAGCTTGCAGTTTTAACTAATTAGATAATTGCAGCCGCATTTCCTAATTAATGCAAGATGTGCTAGTGGATTAACTCTTGTCGCCGACGTGTGCTTCGTGGTTCCGCTGGGGCCACAACCAGGACCACGACCCGCAGCACCTCAATGTGAAAATACAAAAAAACTGCAACATATACGACAATGGCTGATCTGATGAGCAAAAATGTTGTTGAAACATAAGAGTAGCAATAGAGGATGTCCGCTCCAGAGGTGGGTAGAGTAGCCAAATATTGTACTCAAGTAAGAATACTGTTACTTCACAATAATGTGACTCAAGTAAAAGTAAAAAGTAGGCCATCAAAAAATTACTTTAGTAAGAGTAAAAAGTACACAGTGAAATAATTACTCAAGTACTGAGTAAATAGTGAGTAACTTCAGATTTTTTTTAACCACACCATGAACATCAATAAAAAAAAATTGCAAAATAAAATGTGAATGTGCAAATTCTGATGTTGCTGTGCCTGTGTCTGTGTGTGTCTGCAGGGGTCAAAACTACAACAACACCTGCAAATGACTGCACAGTGTTTTTTAAAGTTATAAGTGAGCTGAAATATCCACGTTTGGGCAGACACGAGTAGCGCGCCAGTCTTCTTGGTAACGATAACCTTCCCAACATGGCCGCCACGAAGGCACAACGATCAGCGCGGCTGGTTTATCTAGTGTTAATACCTATGCTTGGGAAACCCAATAGAAAACGTTGTGTGGTCATATGACTTTCTTGTGTCGTTTGATTGGTGAACTCGACTTAAACGTCACACTTAAATTAGATTGGCGCAAACAGCGTCTGACGCGGAAGTCAAAGTCGTAGTGTCGCACACAAAATAGTTGATAAATCAGCAATAACTGATCAATAAAAGTAGCGAGCGACATTTAGATCATTGTAACGGAGTAAAAGTACCGTTGCTTCTTCACAGCAGAAGCGGCGTAAGTGTTTTTTTCTGGTCTCGTCAACTCCTGTGACTTATCCAAGCAGGTCCCGAGCACACAGGCGGAACCTCAGGCCAATGCGCTTCCATATTAGTCCACCGCGGAATAATATTCAGAAATTACATGTGTGTGTGTGGATGGTGGATGTGTGTAATGGCTCTAGCTGCCAGTGTTCAAGGAGTACGAAACAGCCTATGATGTCAGCGACAGTGTTGGCGACCCTACCCCCCCAGGAAAAACTCATCGGATCTATACGATTCACGTAAATGGCCTATTTTGAGTTCGAAACGGCGAATTTCGCCGAAAGGCGACTGATTTGCATGTATGTTTTAAACAAAGTGGGGAAAATGCAAAAAACAAAAAAAAACAAAAAAACAAAAAAAAGAATTTGAGAAAGGGCCAAATTCTTTTTCACGACACTGTATATGCACCTAGAGCAGAGGTGGGCAAATCCAGCCTGGGGGCGCTCTGTTCTTTAATCCAGCTCACCAAGTATTTACATTATTAAGAGTCCTGTAATATTTGTTGCACTAATTTAATATGTTTCCATAAAATTTTATTAAAATGTATCTGTTCATGTATGTATGTATTTATTTTTAGTCATTACTCTCATCAGAAATTGGTTGATTAATTTAGTAAGAAATTAAAAATGAGTAAAATTGTCAATTTTTAGGTACACAATCAGTTAATTATAATTAAATCATAAATAATAAAATAAACTGCATATATTATGATTTCATTTATTTCAAAATATATGTGTATGTGCTTATCCAGCCATCCATCCATTTTCTGAGCCGCTTCTCCTCACTAGGGTCGCGGGCGTGCTGGAGCCTATCCCAGCTGTCATCGGGCAGGAGGCGGGGTACACCCTGAACTGGTTGCCAGCCAATCGCAGGGCACATACAAACAAACAACCATTCGCACTCACAGTCATGCCTACGGGCAATTTAGAGTCTCCAATTAATGCATGTTTTTGGGATGTGGGAGGAAACCGGAGTGCCCGGAGAAAACCACCGCAGGCACGGGGAGAACATGCAAACTCCACACAGGCGGGGACGGGGATTGAACCCCGCACCTCAGAACTGTGAGGCTGACGCTCTAACCAGTCGTCCACCGTGCCGCCTGTATGTGCTTATTTTCATTAAAATATTTTTTTTCAATTGTTAATTACATAACTGGTTGATTAATTACAAATTTAAAACTTTTTAAAAATAATTTTACCAAAATTAAAAAAGATTTTTTTTATTAAATACAGTGGCACCTCGATTGAATAGACTAATAGGGGGAGGGTTTCTACGTTAAAGCCGTTTGTCTGTTAATTTGAAGTACTTTTTTTCATGGCCTGAAAACACCCAGTAATGTAAAAAAATATTGTAAATAAATGTAAAAATCCTTGAAAATGTTCGAGAAGTTTTAAAGTTGAACTAAATTTACCTGTAAACTAGAGGCTGACACAGGAGTGGATTTTGACTCCCAATTCCTCCCAATCCCGAGTAAGTGTTTAAAAAAGAAACCCTGCTCACTCCTACTCCCAAACAGCTCGATCCCACTCCCTCCTAATCCCAAATTTAAAAAAATCCCACCAAATCCCGAGTGTTTAAGAAAATCCCGCCCAATCCCAAGTGTTTGAAAAAAATCCCATGCAATCCCAAATGTTTGAAAAAAATCCCACTCCCACAGAGATTGATCCTAATCTCGAGCTACGATTTTACAGAATCACATTCGCATGCCCCCCTGCCCCCCCTTTAAAATTATTATTTTTTTTTTTATATACTCCCAATCAATCTGCTCCGTAATAAACATTGAATTACTGGAATGATCGAGAAACAAAATATAATTTACTCACAAAAGATGTATTAGTGCCTTTGTTTAGCAATGTTTAGCTCGATGCTGAGAGGAAATGTTCAGATATCGATTTGATTAAAAATAAAATAGGGCGGCACAGTGGAGCTGCGTGCCAACGGCGACACTAAGGTCATGTCCAGGCATTGCCTTTGACTAGAACATAGCCCCTGTCAACATGGCCACGACGGCACATCGGTTAGCCGGATCTCGTCTTCATATCTGTGACAACAGCAGCACATCCTGGAAATGTGGGAACTCGTCTCTGCCTGTTGATTGCGCCAGTAAACATCAGTAGGCAATTCTGGAACTAATAAGGCGTTTTGAGTTCCAACAGGACACAAATTTCTGTCCGTCAAATCTGAAGTCCGTTGTTTCCAGGTCCGTTAAATCGAGGTTCCACTGTACTTGGTTAATTCATTTAGATTCAATGATTCAATACTGAATTACTTAGAATATCCATCCATCAATTTTCTGAGCCGCTTATCCTTACAGGGTCACGGGAGTACCGGAGCCTATCCCAGCTATCTTTGGGCAGGAGGCGGGGTACACCCTGAACTGGTTGCCAGCCAATCGGAGGGCACACATAAACAAACAACCATTTGCACTCACATTCACACCTATGGGGAATTTAGAGTCTTCAATCAACCTACCACGCATGTTTTTGGGGTTTTGGGATTTTCCGGAGTGGCCGGAGAAAACCCACGCAGGCACCGGGAGAACATGCAAACTCCACACAGGAGGGGCCGGGGATTGAAACCCAGTCCTCAGAACTGTGAGGCAGACGCTCTAACCAGTCTTCCACCGTGCCGCCTTACTTAGAATAAATGTAAATAATAAAATTTTAAAAGTGAGCATGAATTATTATTTTGGGTTTTATGAGCTGGAAGCCCATAAGAAACCCTTAAGATTGACTGTTGACCAGTCTACGGTGTACATTGCCTCTCGTCCAAAGTTAGCTGGGATAGGTTCCAGCTCGCCTGTGACCCTACTTAGGTTAAGTGGGATAAAAAAAAAAAAAAAAAATAAAAATAAAAAAAAAAAAAAGGATGGAGGGCTTTTCGATTTCACATACGCATTTTTTCAAATTTCTTTTTTTTTTTTAACCTTATCTACGATTGACATGGCCCATTGTCCTGCTTTAAAAATCAAATGTGGCCCATGTTTGTCCACCCCAGACCTAGGGCGACAAATTACCCACAATGTCATGCTGGCTGCTTGTTGTCATGGCAACATTAATCTGAAGACAGTCGTAGCCCGTGAAGCCAAGAACTCACTGGAGGCTGCGAGCTCTCTGGTGATTGGGTCTGCTCAGGTGTAACTTCACTTGACCTTGCCCTCGATTGGCTCTTCTCTGATGTCACTTCACCTGACGCCGCTTCCACTTCGGGGCAGTGTGTGCTTTGACTGATGTCCAAACTGGCCAATCCCTGAGTGAGCTGATCCAAACTGTGGTCCGCCTGATTGGCCCATACAACAAAAACAATGTCAACACTTACAGTACCACTATCTGCATATATATGATGGGTGTTTTAGTGCTTGTGGTATTACTGCTGTGCGCTCCATTCCCATAGTGGGCAGTGTCGGTTTGTCTGGACCACTCTGTCTTGACCTCCTGCCTTTCCCTTTGCCACTGCCTCTCCGATGAGCGCCTGGGGAATTTACGGCTGCTCGCACGGCCTCTGGGACTAAGATCAAAAGCAAAGTTAAACAAAGGCTCGGGACCCTTTGTGCGCAAAACAGACACATGGCCAGCTCATTTGGCCACATTTGATTTTGAAAACAAGACACATGGGCCAGCTCATTTCTAGACGATGTATACAAAAATTAAAAAATAATACAATTGTTTATTTTAAAAATATTGATTTCATCATTTACAATAGTTATTAATCAGTCATATTAGGAGATAAAAAATTATAAATACATTTTAATGAACCAACTACATAACAACCACCCCCACACCGAGGTTCTCAGACAATCACTTTGACACAGCGACCGAAGCACTATCATGTTACAGCTCAAAGGTAAGCAGAGCTGCAGTTAACAACATTATTACTGATCTTCATGACTATTGTGAGTGATTATAAAGTTCTATTCTATTCTATTCAATTCACTTCTGATAGCAATGTTATAATAATGTTAGGCAAAGTTCTGGATGTGGGAGAGTGGGGTATTTCTGTTTGACCATGTGTCCATGCGCCACAAAAAAGCTTTTATTGTCTCATGTACTTGCTTGTTTTCTGAACTCAAGGCTCTGCTGCCTAGTCTATCCAATATTCTAGTAAAATCAAGCAGTATAGCTCTATGTAAACCAAGGTTGGAGACACACTAGCAACACATGCAGGACTCCCATACTCACTTTTTATCCTCAGCGACTTCCAGTAGGGGGCGTGGTAGCGGATGACCTCATTGATGGCTGCCACTGCGGCGTGGTGAGGTGGGAGGAGGGGCATCGCCAGGAAAGGAGGGGGGTCGCCAAGCAACACGCTTGTGCACATCGCCATGGAGTCGGAGATGGACGTCAAGTTGTAACCACCCTGTGAAGTGGCACGGCAGGTCGCTTGTAATAGTGTTTGCCAGTTATCATTAGGGCCGAGCGATTAATCGATTTTATCGATTAATTCACATTTGTCAGGACCATTATTATTATTATTTTAATTTATATTGTGTATATGTGAGAAGTCCTCTTAAAACATTCTGGTAGACTGTCGCGGTGACCTTGGATTTAAGAAAGCAGAGTTTAAAAACACCTGCACAGGACATTCCACCCCAAATCATGACTGACTGTGGATATTTCAAGCAGCTTGGGTTCTGTTTTTCACCCGTCTTCCGCCAAACCCTGGGACCTTGATTCCCGAATGAAAGGCACACTTTACTTTCTTCGTAAAAGAGGACCATGGACCCCTGGCCAACAGTCCAGTCCTACTTCTCCTTGGCCCAGTTGAGATGCTTCCTACGTGGGCTCAGGCTCAGAAGTAGCTTGACCCGAGGAACCCGACAGTTGTAGTCCATCTCCCGGTTGCGTATGAATGTGGTGGTTTTTGAAGCTGTGAATCCCGCCACATTCCACTCTGATAATCCGCTGAAGCCCACGGTCATCTCTTTTGCTGGTGCATCTTCTCCTGCTACATTTTGTCCTTCCACTAAACTTTCCATTGATATGCTTGAACACAGCACTCTGTGAACAGCCAGCATCATCAGCTATGAACGTTTGTGGCTTACCCATCCTATGGAGAGTATCAATGATGGTCTTCTGGCCAGTTGTCAATTCTGCAGACATCCCAATATTGAACCCAACTGAGAAATTTTAACCAAACTGAAGCAATTTAATGACAGCTGGGGAAACCTGTGCAGTTGCTTTGAGTTTAGTCGATGATTAGTGTGTGACACTACGTTTAAAACATTTATGGCCTGCTAAATTTCGGGTGATTTATTCACAGTATTCAAATTTTTTTAATTCCTGATTTCATGGGTTTTATGAGCTGGAAGACCAAATTATGTAAAATAAACAACTAAATACTTGAAATTGTTTAAGTTGTGGGCCCTGACTCTATCATCTGTGTAAGTTTAACTTTGTGAGTGGAATTATAGAAATAAACTTTTCCATGATATTCAAATTTTTTTGGAAAGGGTCTGTACACACACACACATATATATATATATATATATATGGATCATGTTAACAAACGCTTTGACAAAAGGGACAGTCTAGGATCTGGAAAGAAAAAAAAAATTCATTTCTAATATTTCTGCAGAAGTTGACGCAACTAAGTAAGTAACTTGTTTTTGTCATGTGATTTTTTTCTTTAAGGGAAGGGGAAAGCTCAATTAATTGGTAAATCTGATTTTTTTTTTTTTTTTTTGAGGCCATATTGCCCAGCCTAGTTGGAATCACCACTCACCTCCAGTACGAGTAAGACCCGTCCACAAGCCAATGACATCAGCATGTGGGTGAGGTGGGCATAGCCCTCTGGGGTCACGCGGTATCCGCCCAGAGGATCTCCCCGCGCCGCATCAAATCCCGCTGACACCAACACCAGACTTGGATTAAACTGTGAGGCAAGGCAAGTTTATTTATATAACATAATTTATACCCATGCAAGTCTATAGTGCTTTACAAAGGCAATGGGAAACTGTTTAAAAACAGGAGGAAATTAAAAGATGAAAATCAAAATTTTCTCCCATGAAAGCGGGTTAAAGGATAAAACTAAACAGCAAAATGACAGAACACATAATTATCAAGGTAAAATCACAAAATCTATGGACGATAGTGAGAAATAATATTTTTCATTCATGTAAATGCAGCAGTGAATAATACAATTTTCAGGCCAGTATCAAAAGTTTCAGTAGATCTCAGGTGTTCGGAAAGTTTGCTCTGCAGTTGAAGAGCAAAGAAACAAAATGTTGCTGGTGGCACAAAATATGCTTAAATAGTGTACAATGTAATAAAAAATATGTAAGATTGATGGTACAAAATAATGTACCTGAATTGTTGATCGGAAACATGTTCAGAAAACCATTAATACAAGTGGCTAGAGATGTTACTACAAATGTCCCCTAGATCAGGGGTGTCAAACTCATTTTTGTCAAGGGCCACATCGTAGTTAAGACTTCCCTCGGAGGGCTGCTACGACAGTGAACCCATATAAATGAAAGATTACCTCATATACTGTAATTACATACAGTATACGGAACACATCGATGAATAACCAGTTTTGAAATCAGAAGCCTATAAAAAGATGTTTTTCAACATTTCTTTTCAAATGGGGATTGGTAACAGAAAATGCTTGCAAATATTTCAATGGTTATTACACCAGAACACAATGAGCAAGTTTGATTTGCTTTCGCGGGCCACATAAAATTATGTGGCGGGCCGGATCTGGCACCCGGGCCACCAGTTTGACACCTGTACCCTAGCTGGTACCAGAAATAAGTTACTACTAAAGTCAACCGGAGGGACCATCGAGATGGGTCATGTACAACCAGAATTTGTCCATAAGATGCACCCAAAGTAGAGGTTAAAAGGTCATGGAAATGTTTTCTACATAGAAAAGCCAATACAGTCTTACACTCATTTGCTTGCTCAATGCATATTAGCAAACATACAGTGGGTACGGAATGTATTCAGACACCCTTAAATTTTTCACTCTTGGTTATATTGCAGCCAATTGCTAAAATCATTTAAGTTCATTTTTCCCCTCATTAATGTACACACAGCACCCCATATTGACAGAAAAAAATTGAACTGTTGAAATGTTTGCAGATTTATTAAAAAAGAAAAGCTGATAAATCACACAGCCATAAGTATTCAGTCCCTTTGCTCAGTATTTAGTAGAAGCACCCTTTTGAGCTAATATAGCCATGAGTCTTTTTGGGAATGATGCAACAAGTTTTTCACACCTGGATTTGGGGATCCTCTGCCATTCCTCCTTGCAGATCCTCTCCAGTTCTGTCAGGTTGGATGGTGAACATTGGTGGACAGCCATTTTCAGGTCTCTCCAGAGATGCTCAATTGGGTTTAAGTCAGGGCTCTGGCTGGGCCATTCGAGAACACTCACGGAGTTGTTCTGATGACACTCCTTCGTTATTTTAGCTGTGCTTAGGGTCACTGTCTTGTTGGAAGGTGAACCTTCAGCCCAGTCTGATGCCCTGAGCACTCTGGAGAACTTTTTCATCCAGGATATCCCTGTACTTGGCCGCATTCATCTTTTCTTCGATTGCAACCAGTCGTCCTGTCCCTGCAGCTGAAAAACACCCCGACAGGATGATGCTGCAACCACCATGCTTCACTACTGGGACTGTATTGGACAGGTGCTGATGAAGTGCCTGGTTTCACCATACATACCACTTAGAATTAAGGCCAAAAAGTTCTATATTGGTCTCATCGGACCAGATAATCTAATTTCTCACTATCTTGGAGTCCTACAGGTGTTTTTTAGCAAACTCCATGCCAGCTTTCATGTGTCTTGCACTGAGGAGGTTTCCCTCGGGCCACTCTGCCATAAAGCCCCGACTGGTGGAGGGCTGCAGTGATGGTTGACTTTCAAGAACTTTCTCCCATCTCCCAGCTGCATCTCTGGAGCTAAGCCACAGTGATCTTTAGGTTCTTCTTTACCTCTCTCACCAAGTCTCTTCTCCCCGATTGCTCAGTTTGGCCCGATGGCCAGCTCTAGAAAGGGTTCTGGTCGTCCCAAACGTCTTCCATTTAAGGATTATGGAGGCCACTGTGCTCTTAGGAACCTTAAGTGCAGCAGAATTGTTTTTGTAACCTTGGCCAGATCTGTGCATTGCCACAATTCTGTCTCTAAGCTCTTCAGGCAGTTCCTTTGACCTCATGGTTCTCATTTGCTCTGACATGCACTGTGAGCTGTAAGGTCTTATATAGACAGGTGTGTGGCTTTCCTAATCAAGTCCAATCAGTATAATAAAACACAGCTGGACACCAATGAAGGTGTAGAACCATCTCAAGGATGATCAGAAGAAATGGACAGCACCCGAGTTAAATATATGAGTGTCACATCAAAGGGTCTGAATACTTATGGCTGTGTGATATTTCAGTTTTTCTTTTTTAATAAATCTGCAAAAATGTAAACATTTCCGTTTTTTTTCTGTCAATATGACTGTGTGTACATTAATGAGGGAAAAAATTATTTTAGCAAATGGCTGCAATATAACATCCATCCATCCATTTTCTGAGCCGCTTCTCCTCACGCGGGTCGCGGGCGTGCTGGAGCCTATCCCAGCTATCATCGGGCAGGAGGCGGGGTACACCCTGAACTGGTCGCCAGCCAATCGCAGGGCACATACAAACAAACATTCGCACTCACATTCACACCTACGAGCAATTTAGAGTTGTCAATTACCCTACCATGCATGTTTTTGGGATGTGGGAGGAAACCGGAGTGCCCGGCGAAAACCCACGCAAGCACAGGGAGAACATGCAAACTCTACACAGGCGGGGCCGGGGATTGAACCCCAATCCTCAGAACTGTGAGGCAGACGCTCTAACCAGTCGTCCACCATGCCGCCTTGCAATATAACAAAAGAGTGAAAAATTTAAGGGGTCTGAATACTTTCCGTACCCACTGTATTTAACCTGTAACAGCTGAATACATGTAATTTGGTAACTAACTGTTAGAAATCCACAATCATTTGTGCCCACACTGTGATATGTGAGATAGTTGATGAAGTATTAGGACCTTTCGTTGCATAAGTGGGAGTTGCAATGGAATGTTATTTACTTCATACACTGTGTGGTTGTAATTATGTTTGATGATGTAATAAGGAATGATTTGTGTATACATCAATGACGAGAAGTTTAAGCCCACTTGGGGAAAGTACCATTGCGTTATCTGTCTCTGGGTGTTGCTTTCATTACCAAAATGGGAATGAACCAAAGGTTTTTAAGCATTGTTAACATTATCTTATAGGGACATGAGAGTGACCAGACCACCCCCACAACCCCAGATGGCTCTGTAGTGCTTTCATATGCCAGAGTAAAGCCAGGAGGGTTGACTTAAGGCGTGGGTTAGGGATGGTGTGGCTGTCCTCAATATAAGCCAAAAAACGGTGATTTTAGTGCTCTTGTTCTCCCGTAGGTCAGCAACCTAGGTCTAACAGCTTAGTCTCATATCTATCTTTGTGTAAAATGCAGGATGATTAGAGAGGCAGCTTATGAAAAGACAATTTTAAAAGTCTTTGACAGAGAATAGGCGAGAACAAAATAGCAAGGACCGAGGGACTGAGCCTTTGACCTCTCTCTTCTAAACCAACACCTATTCTCAACAGAAATTTTGAAGAAGCTTGTTTGAGGAATGCTCGAACGGATCAATCGATTTTCCTTCTTTTTTCTTTTGAATTGAATTTTATTTTTATCATGCTTTGGATTTTTACATAAGCGGCTGTGAGAACCTAGGCGAATCCCTCTCGACACCGCTTAAGCAAGCTGCCGTCGCCAGTTACGGTCCACTGTGTAATACGCTGGGACAACGGGGAGCTTTAACCCTTTAAACAGAGAGCTAGTCAGGACTCCCTTAGTGCCTAAGGTGCAGGGGAGCCTGGGGTAAGCGAGAGCTGACACAGTATCTGTGAAGCAGAGGAAATATAGAGCAAGGTGAATATGAGATGTCATAATCAAAATTTGTTTTTCAACCTTTGCAAGGATTTGATGTTCGTCGCTTTTTTCTTTTGTTATAATTAACAATTCAACCATCATCTGTTTTTACTTATTTAGATAGTGTTGAAGTACTGTGAGAGAGCGAACTATAAATGTTAAATCATTTTCTTAATTACTTCTCTATCCTTGCGACTTTTGTACACAAGTTTATAGATTTTCATATTGTCCTTATTTTCTTTATACCATACAACTTGGTGTGTGTCTGTTTTGATATGACGACTAGAGCATAGAAGCGCAAAATGTATAACCTGTTCATTTTTTTAAAATAAATAAAAAGCTTGATTAAAAAAAACCTGTTCAGTAGTCCACTCTCCTGAAAATGAGTCTGAGTCTCTTTTGGACAGTCGAACCTTTGTGTTGTGAACCAAAATAGGAATACAAGAATACAGAATACGATTGCAAATCTTTTTCAACCTATCTTTCACTGAATATACTACAAAGACAAGATATTTAATGGACAAACTGATTAATACATTTTTTTTTGTTGCAAATATTCTCTCACTTTGAATTTGATGCCTGCAACAGGTTTCCAAAAAGCTGGGACAGGGACGATAAAGACTGGGAAAGTTTAGGGAATGCTAAAAAAAAACCCTGTTGGAACAATCCACAGGTGATCAGGTTAATTGAAAACAGGTGAGTGTCATGATTGGGTATAAAAGGAGCTTCCCTGAAAGGCTCAGTTGTTTACAAGCAAGGATGTAATGAGGCGCATCACTTTGTGAAAAACTGTGTGAGTAAATAGTCCAACAGTTTAAGAAT
Organism: Phyllopteryx taeniolatus; assembly: GCF_024500385.1. Classification (NCBI taxonomy): domain Eukaryota; kingdom Metazoa; phylum Chordata; class Actinopteri; order Syngnathiformes; family Syngnathidae; genus Phyllopteryx; species Phyllopteryx taeniolatus. The sequence continues at coordinate 31,265,253 of NC_084502.1, read as the reverse complement.
GTTTCTCAATGTACAACTACACGGAAAGTCATCTATGATCTTTCATCATCGATGGTCCATAATATCATCAAGAGTTTCAGAGATTCTAGAGGAACCTCTGCACGTCAGCGACAAGGCCGAAAACCAACATTGAATGCCGTGACCTTCAATCCCTCAGGCGGCCCTGCGTTAAAAACCGGCATCATTGTTTAAAAGATATTCCCAGGTGGGCTCAGGAACACTTCAGAAAACCATTGTCATTTAAACACTGTTTTGGCCACATCTACAAATGAAAGTTAAAACTCGACTGTGCAAAGCAAAAGCCGTACATCTGCCGAAGTTTGGCAGTAAACCACAGCTTGTTGTCATTGAATGTGAGAAATATCTTGGTTGGTACTCACACGTGTTCACAGAAGCTGATGTAGGATGTAATTGTGTCTCTATATTCATTCAAGCTGCCAGTTGAAGCTTCAGAGACACTCCAATCTGTGCAGTCGAAACAGTCTTGAAGTGCCATCTTTGCTTCTCTGGTCCACTTCACTGTTTTCACCACAGGCTTTGCACATTTAAGTTTGTGCCTGTATGTTGGTCTTAAGTGAATTAAACAGTTCAAAAAGCAGCATCTGTGATGGTATGGGGTGTGTTTGTGCCCATTGCATGGGTAAGTTGCTGTTAAGGAACCATTAATGCTGAAAGGTACATACAGGTTTTGGAACAACTTATGCTGCCATGCCAGCAACGTCTTTTCAGGGCTGTCCCTTCTTATTTCAGCACGACATTGCCAAGCCATTTTCTGCACATGTTACAACAGCGTGGCTTCATAGTAAAAGAGTACGAGTACTATACTGTCCTGCCAGCAGTCCAGACCTGTCTCCCATTGAAAACGTGGCGCATTATGAAGCGCAAAAAAGGACAATGGAGATCCCGGACTGTTAAGGAATATTAACAGTCCATTATATAACTACTAGTATATAAGTTATATATCAAACAAGAATGGCAAAGAATTCCACCTAAAAAGATTCAACAATTGGTGTTCTCAGTTCCCAAACACTTATTGAGTGTTGTTAAAAGGAAAGGTGATGCAACACACTGCTAAACATGCCCTGTCCCATCTTTTTTGGAAGTGTTGCAGGCATCAAAATCAAAATGAGTGAATATTTCCAAAAAGCAAAGATTATCAGTTTGAACATTAAATCTCTTGTCTTTGTAGTGTATTCAATTGAAAAGGTTGAAAAGGATTTGCCAATCATTGTATTGTGTTTTTAGTTACATTTTACACAGTGGCCCAAACTTCATTGGAGTTTTTTTTTTTTTTTTTTACATTGGGGCTCGTACATAAGTGTGTGTGTGCTTTATTATTTATGACTTAAGTACAAGTTTTATAACCAGCATACAGTGGACTCAGCATACTCAGGCTTTGGTACCAGCAGATTAACCTAATTGCAGATTTGTTTTGCGTGTGAAAGATTTCAAATTTTAAAAAAAATTCTAAATTCTAATTTCTAAAAATCTTTCAAATTTGAAATTCAAATGTTCATATTTTACAAGGAATAAAATGTACATCGTGTCCAGTACTATTGTGCATTATTGTATGTTTAAGAGATTAAAAGGTGTTTAAAAGTATACAGTAGAAAGTGTTCATAAGAGTATGGTAGAGGTTAGTAAGAGTGTGGGGAAGATTAAAAAGAGTCTAGAGGGGCTCATACAGCTTTAAAATAGGTATAAAAAAAAAAAAGTAAAAATGCGGTCGCTATTAGCAGGTTTCACCGATTGCGGGGCTGGTCCAGAACCTAACCCCTGCGATAAACGAGATTACTGTATATTCACCTCAGTGGCAATCGGCATGACGACGTGGTGAAAGGCGGCAAGATAGTCGGCGTCTCCCATCCGCCCGCCGCTCCACGCCACGTTGACGTTGAAGCCCGTCCCCTGAGCCACGCCCACCCGGTCCGGGGAAGCGTCCTCCGAGGACGGGAAGAAGGTCCCGTTGTCATAGCGATGGAGGGAGATGTACAGGACGCTGCAGACAGGAAACCACATCAACAGTGACCTGACTAATCACATGACATACGACATCATACCTGTTTTTTTTTTTTTTTTCCTTTGTTTTTAAAAACCTGTCCTGTTAAGCTGCATGTCCTTGTAGAATGGTTGATCTGTATGCCTTTTGTGGTGGAACAGTTTTGCTGTGCAACAGGGGAGTTTGAAATAGTCCCTCTGCTTATTTTTAAATTATTCTGATGTTAATTGAAAATGGAGCCAGACACAAAAGAGTTTTAGGGGACAGACAAGGGGACAAGGGGAAAAAGGGTGCGAATCACAGCAGAACAATAGTGAGACTGCCTGGATCAGAGGTGTCAAACTCATTTTTGTCACGGGCCACATCACAGTTATGGTTCCACTCGGAGGGCTGTTATGGCTGCAAACCCATATGAATGTATGATTGCCTCATATTACATATACACAAATTAATGGATAATTACTTTTGAAATCAAGCCAGTAAAAACTGTTCAACTACAGTATGAATCAATTTTATTTTAAAAGTGGGCTTGGTAACAAAAAATGCTTGTAATATCGCAATATTTTTAAAAGCGAAACCAATTTGGAATTTGGTATTTTAGCAAGAAACACAAAGTCGATGCACACTCTCGCGGGCCACATAAAATGACATGGCGGGCCGGATCTGGCCCCCAGTCCACCAGTTTGACACCTGTGGTCTAGATATTTGAGCACAAGCATACCTATTGTCGTCTTCAAACATGTGCTGTGTGCCGTTGCCGTGGTGAACATCCCAGTCCAGGATTAAGACTCGTACAGGTGCATGCTGGGAGGTCTTCTGAGCATAGCGAGCGGCGAGTGCCGCCGTGTTGAAGAAACAAAAACCGCACGCAGAGTCTCTCTCAGCATGATGACCCGGGGGGCGCACGATGGCCACGCCACTTCGAACCTGCGCGCGCACACACACACACACGTCATGTCATATCCATGTCATAAAGGATCATTAGCAAACCTCTTTTAAGGTGTTGTCACAGAGAATTTAGCTGAGCGATCCAAATTAAAAACTAGTTCTCTTTGAGACTTTGGAAATAGAAGCTTCAGGACACAAAGCAGTGAAACACAAGTCCTGACTCTCAGGACAATGACCAGGACAGACTAAAGCTACAGAAAAAAGAAACCGAGTCTTGAATCAAAGATTAGCTCCCTTGGCAAGCAGAATGAGGTAATTGTTATGTGCTTATAAAAAGAAAGAAAGAAAGCTTGTAGATATGTTGCTAAATAAATCAATGTAAATCATTCGGAAACTTATGACCGAAACCTTGACTCTGGTAGAAAAATGGCCACGTTAGTCTTAGTCACATTTTTGACGCACAGTTATGAGGTTCTGGGTTCAAATCTACGATAAGGCTTTCTTGTGTGGAGTTTGCGTGGTCTTTCCCTCCCCAGACCCAAAATCTAATTGTTTTTGGTTGTCCTTTCAAGCAACATTGAATGTGTTTGAATTGATACCTTGTAGTCCAGAACCTACGTGAGACCGATCCTCAGCCGGATTTTGGCCCACCAGACTACAGTGCTGATGTATGGGGGTGGTTTGAAGTTCTGCTTGTTATGGGTACCTGTCCAGTCAGGATGTGGTCCACAGCATTGAAGCAGCTTCCAGCAGCCAGCAGGGCTGACTGGTAACTCTGATTGTTGATGTAGATGGAGTTGAACTCTTGTCCCAATTTGTGCAGATCTCTGCTCTTCATCGTACTGGTGGACTTCATCTGCTGGATGTGGTCCACGCTAAATAAACAAGCACACGCGCACACACAAAGTAATTTTTTTTTCACCATTCAGGGTGGACGCTTTCAAAGCAGAGAGATGGATCTGCCTCAGTGTTAAAAGTTCTGGACTTGAACCTTTCTATCTGAAGTTTGTTTGTCTATACAGTGACGTTTCTTATTTTATTGTTTTTGCATAGTTTGCCTTAATGTTTAAGATCAACAAATAAATGTACATATCAGACAGAGATAACCCAAGTAAAAATACAATTCAGTTTTTAAATGGCGACCCTAGTGAGGATATGCGGTATGGAAAACAGATGGATAGATTTTATTTATTTAGTAAAAAAAATATTCAAAGCCACCTGGCCTGGTGAGAAAAAAAAAAGTCTCCCCCCCCCCCTCTCTGTTAAATTATGAATTTCCTGTGGTGGCCAGTGAAAATTAACTCATGTTTCCAAACACACAGTTAATTCACTATTTAACAGAGCAGTAGCTTTGAAGTTTTGTAGTTTTTTCCCGAATAAATAAAATCACTGTTTAGAAAATGCATTTTATGTTTACTTCGGTCATCTTTGTTTGACATTTACATTTGTTTGACGATCTTAAACATCAAAGTTGGGAAACTGCAAAAAATTAAGAATTTGAGAAGTGGGCGAATACTTTTTCCCAGCAATGTATGTACCCAGCCATTGATTAGCGACCAGTTAATTGTTTGTCTATATGTGCCATGACATAGACTGGCATCCAATCGACTGTTTGTCTTTCAAACATGCAAACACCAAAGGCATGAAAAAGGTGACACAAAAAAACATTGTGTGCAGAGAATATATTTTTTTATTTTAACAAAGTACAATAATAAAAAATCCCCCTCTTTAAACACTCTCATTCTGGAAAAGAATTTACTAAAATCATTCTTTGTTTCACTACATTTTTCACTATTACCAACTTCAAAGGCTAATCCCAAATGCATCCTCCAGGAAAACATTAAGTACAATATTGTTCTGTTTTTATTGTCCATTTCTGAATTTGAAGTTAGTTCATTCTGTGTTGTGACATAATCCCTAAGATGGGTCCGTCGCTTAATACATTCAACATTAACATCCGTAAACTAATTAGATAATTGTAGGCGCGTTTTCTAATTAATACAAGATGTACTAGCGGATGAACTCTTGTCGCCGATGTTACGTGTGCTTCGCGGTTCCGATGGGAACACAACCAGGGCCACGACCCACAGCACCTCAATGTGAAAATTCAAAAGACCAGTGCAACAAATACGACAATGGCTGCTCTGATGAGAAAAAATGTTGCTTAAACGTAACAGTAAAAATAGAGGATGTCCGCTCCAGAGGTAGTTAGAGTAGCCAAACATTGTACTCAAGTAAGAGTACTGTTACTTGACAATAATGTGACTCACGTAAAAGTAAAAGTAGTCCTCCAAAAAATTACCTGAGTAAGAATAAAAAGTACACAGTGAAATAATTACTCAATAAGTACTGAGTAAATAGTATATATATATATATATATATATATACTGAGTAAATAGTATATATATATATATATATATATACTTATTGAGTAATTATTTCACTTTTTTCATATATATATATATATATATATATATACATACATATATATAAATTGATATATTTATATATATCTCAAATCATTCTCTCATTATTCTGGCATTTAGAAAATGGAAATAATTTTTAAAATCCTAATTGACCTAAAACAGGAAAAATGTTGTCTGATTTCATGTCAGACAGTCAGGAATAAAAAGCATGTCTTTTTATACAGACATATGCCATGCCATTGACTGGCTTTTGAGTCTAGTGTTTGTCTATATGTGCCCAGCCATTGACTACCGATCAGTCCGTTGTTTGCATGTGTCCCAGTGACATGGACTGGCAACCAGTCCAATGTTTGTCTATACCTCCCGACAATGACTGAGGTCCAAACCATTTGTCTTTATGTCCCCTGACACTAATATCCATCCATCCATCCATCCATTTTCTACCACTTACCCGAGGTCGGTGCACGGGGGCAGTAGCTTTAGCAGGGACGCCCAGACTTCCCTCTCCCCAGCCATTTCATCCAGCTCTTCCGGTGGGATCCCAAGGCGTTCACAGGCCAGCCGAGAGACATAGTCTCTCCAGCGTGTCCTGGGTCATCCCCTCACCAGGGAGGCGTCTGGGAGGCATCGAATGAGATGCCCCAGCCACCTCATCTGGCTCCTCTCAATGTGGAGGAGCAGCGACTCTACTCTGAGCCCCTCCCGGCTGACCGAGCTTCTCACCCTATCTCGAAGGGATAGCCCGGACACCCTGCGGAGGAAACTCATTTCGGCCGCTTGTATCCGGGATCTTGTTCTTTCGGTCACGACCCACAGCTCGTGATCATAGGTGAAGGTAGGAACGTAGATCGACCGGTAAATTGAGAGCTTCGCCTTTCGGCTTAGCTCCTTCTTTACCACAACGGACCGATACAAAGTCCGCATCACTGCAGACACTGCACCGATCCGCCTGTCAATCTCTCGTTCCATTCTTCCCTCACTCGTGAACAAGACCCCAAGATACTTGATCTCCTCCACTTGGGGCAGGATCTCATCCCCGACCGTGCTGGAGTCTATCCCAGCTGTCTTCGAGCAAGAGGCGCGGTACACCCTGAACTGGTCGCCAGCCCATTACAGATTGGAGAAATCACTAATGCTTAATTCTTATATTGGCTTATATGAATAGTAATGATTAACTTTGGCCTAGTTAGACGAGGTCATGAGCAACCATTGTAGTATGACTGGTACGAAACATGTTCAGCTCATAGGTGACTGCTGCCTTGTCTCTATGGTAATAGCCATCTTTGTATATGAGGAAAGATGTCACTTGTGAAGATATATTCAGTGGGTAAGAAAAGTTTTTAGACCCTCTTAAATTTTTCACTCTTTGTTATATTGCAGCCATTTATTTGTTAAAATAATTTCAGTAATTTTTTTCCTCAGTAATGTACGCACAGCACCCCATATTGATAGAAAATAATTATAATTGTTGAAATTTTTGCTGGTTTATTAAAAAAGAAAAACTGAAATATCACACAGCCATAAGTATTCAGACTCTTTGCTGTGACACTCATATATTTAACTCGGGTCCATTTCTTCTGATCCTTGAAATGGTTCTACACCTTCATTGGAATCCAGCTGTGTTTGATTTTACTGATTGGACTTGATTAGGAAAGCCACACACCTGTCTATATAAGACCTTACAGCTCACAGTGCATGTCACAGCAAATGAGAATCATGAGGTCAAAGGAACTGCCTATGAGCTCAGAGACAGAATTGGGAGATGGGAGAAAGTTCGAGAAAGTCAACCATCACCGCAGCCCTCCACCAGTCGGGGCTTTATGGCAGAGTGGCCCGATGGAAGCCTCTCCTCAGTGGAAGACGCATGAAAGCCCGCATGGAGTTTGCTAAAAAAAAACACCTGAAGGACTCCTAGATGGTGAGAAATAAATTGTTGGCCTTAATTCTAAGTGGCATGTGTGGAGAAAACCAGGCACTGGTCATCATCTGTCCAATACAGTCCCAACAGTGAAGCATGGTGGTGGCGGCACCATCATGCTGTGGGTGTGTTTTTCAGCTGCAGGAACAGGGAGACTAGTTGCAATCAAAGAAAAGATGAATGAGGGCAAGTCCAGGGATATCCTGGACGAAAACCTTCACCAGAGTACTCAGGACCTCAGACTGGGCCGAAGGTTCACCTTGCAACAAGACAATGACCCTACGCACACAGCTAAAAATACCGAAGGAGTGGCTTCAGAGCAACACTGTGACTGATTTTGAATGGCCCAGCCAGAGCCCTGACTTAAACCCAATTGAGCATTTCTGGAAAGACCTGAAAATGGCTGCCTATCAACGTTCACCATCCAACCTGACGGAACTGGAGAGACTCTGCAAGGAGGAATGGGAGAGGATCCCTAAATCCAGGTGTGAAAAACTTGTTGCATCATTCCCAAAAAGACTCATGGCTGTATTTGCTCAAAATACTGAGCAAAGGGTCTGAATACGGCTATGGCTGTGTGATATATCAGTCTTTTTTTTAAATAAATCTGCAAAAATTTCAACAATAATTTTTTTTTCTGTCAATATGGGGTGCTGTATGTACATTAATGTGGAAAAAATGAACTTAAATGATCTTAGCAAATGGCTGCAATATAAAAAAGAGTGAGTCTGAATACTTTCCGTACACACTTTAATTGTGCTTTGCGTAAACAACCGTGTCATGTGTGATAATTTTTCACAACAACACTGGCTGGCATTGTTTGTCTTTATGCCCTGATATTGACTGGCGGCCAGTCCATTGTTTGTATGTGCCCAGCAATTAGCTGTCTAAGTTAAAGCATTAACCGATGATTAATCACAAAAAACTATCGCTTTGATCATGTATTAAAACTCAAGATGAATCACACTATTTCTTTTGACCACACACCCTCCTTTACCTTAACCGCGGATGGATATCTGAAATGCGGTGCAGGTTGCTATAAGGTCAGTTATCAGGTCAATGCTTACACCAGTGCAGAGATAAGTGATGAGACTCCGATTGGTGTGCTCGGCGGCAAATTTTGCTTCAAAGGTCACCCCGATGGCACTTGAAAAAAAATAAAGGTCATTTGCATGTAGTGTCATGCTGAACTCTCTTTTCATCGAAGCACAAGTTTAAAATAGCATCTCAAAGCAAAATGTGGTACTATGTGTATATTTGGTATCTGAATAATCGCGATTAATCAAAATTCAAGTGTGACTACTCTTGATTTAAAAAAAAAAAAAGATTGACAGCCCTACCAGTAATTAACGACAGACCAGTCATTTTTTTTTGTCTACGCTCCATACCGCTTGGTAAAAGTCAGCTGGGATAGGTAGAACCATGACACTGAACAGGAAAAGCAATAAAGAAAAAGGATGGCAGGAAAACTGGAAAAGAGGACTGTCGCCATGGTGAACAGCCACAGCGCAGACAATTGGTTTTGTCCCCCCGTCAGATTTCAGGCCTAACAACATGGATGCTGTCACATACGTGTGACACATGGCGAGCTCTTCCTCAGTTGCGAAGCGAGCCGGGATGCGGTGGCAACGTTCCACCAGTCCGAGGTCCTGATGCCTGGAGAAGATTTTGAAGATTCTTTGTGGCTGTTCAGGATGATGCCTGCAGACAAAATGTAGCATAGTGGGCCAAGTCAGTTATCCAATCCAGTGCATGACACCCAACCACCCACGCCCACCCGCCGACCTGTCCCACAGGTTGAGATGCTCCATCATTCTCTCGTCGTACACCAGGCCTGTTGTAGTCACAGCGGGAATCTGGGGGCTCTCCTTATTGGTTGTGTCTCTGAGGACACGTCCTTCAGCAAGCCCATCACCCTCTACAGGAGACACAATGGTGTGCAAAAATGAAGACACATGAGCTCGAAATACAATAATCATTTGTTTAGTGATTCCAGAGATTCCAAATGATACATCCATCCATCCATTTTCTGTACCGCTTATCCTCACAAGGGTCGAGGGTCTGCTGGAGACAAACAGCCACCACATTCACACCTACGCCTATCACACCTATAAATATATATATATATATATATATATATATATATATATATATCCATCCATCCATCCATCCATTTTCTGAGCCACTTCTCCTCACTAGGGTCGCTCGCGGGCGTGCTGGAGCCTATCCCAGCTATCATCGGGCAGGAGGCGGGGTACACCCTGAACTGGTTGCCAGCCAATCGCAGGGCACATACAAACAAAACAACCATTCGCACTTACATTCACACCTACGGGCAATTTAGAGTCTCCAATTAATGCATGTTTTTGGGATGTGGGACGAAACCGGAGTGCCCGGAGAAAACCCACGCAGGCACGGGGAGAACATGCAAACTCCACACAGGCGGGGCCGGGGATTGAACCCCGCTCCTCAGAACTGTGAGGCTGACGCTCTAACCAGTCGGCCACCGTGCTCTCTCTCTCTCTCTCTCTCTCTCTCTCTCTCTCTCTTCTCTCTCTCTCTCTCTCTCTCTCTCTCTCTCTCTCTCTCTCTCTCTCTCTCTCTCTCTCTCTCTCTCTATATATATACACACACACACACACACACACAGCGGCTGAAATATTTAACGTCACCATTTTTCTCATTAAATATATTTTCAGTGCTATTGACATGAAAATTTAACCAGATGTTGGGAACAACCCAAGTAATCCATATATACAAAGGAAGTAGAACAAATAAGCTCAGAAATTAAGTATATTGGTAATAATGTAATATATAATGTTTCAGCCTGCCACGGTAGCAAATTTTCTAGGATATATTTACCACAAAACTATCACGATAAAGAATAGTTTCATTGATGTTTTGTTATGCCACTGATATAATGATATTTGATCATAATAAATCAAGGACATCCTTTTAAAGAACAATTAACTTTTAATTCTAAAGAATATTGAACACTGGCCTTGTAATGTAGAACAATAAATATCTTAGATAAATAAAAAATATAAATAAACCAGACCCAGGCTCTCTTAACAAGAAATGCACTTAAACAAATATTAAACATTTGTCACATAGGTATAGTCATTAACCCACTAAAGAGGCCCCAAAAATGACTTAAAGCCTGCCAAATTTGAATGAATTAAAAAAAACAATTTATGTACTTGAAAGCAATTGGACTTTGTCATTGTTTTTAAATCAGATGTCATACATTTTAATGTCACTTATTTTAAATTATCACTTTTTTTTTTTTTTTAGATTATTTGTATTTATTACATGAATGTTGTGTTACGTACTGTGTAACTGTATACTTTCTGCTGGCTCTTGGCTTTTACAACCCCAATTCCAATGAAGTTGGGATGTTTCTGAACAATATGAGCAACTGTAGTCACAGGAACATCAAGCTGCTTGCAGATGTTCGTATAGCCTTTATCTTTAACATGCTTGTATATAATTTCCTTTCTATCCTCTTGAGACAACTCTCTCTTTCACTTCCTCTGGTCCATGTTTAGTGTGGTACACAGCATGTCACCAAGGAGCACAGTGATTACATGTCACCCTTTAAATAGGCCGAGTGACTGGTTCCAAGTTTGAGGACACAGCTTGTTTGAACATGTCCCTGTGGTCAAATTATTTTCACTTTTCTAGGAGTCCCATAACTTTTTTCCAGACCTGTTTCATGAGTATGTTTTTTAAAATAATTCTGTTCAACCACAATCACAGGACTCATGAATCAACATTGGAGGAAGGTTCAATGATTGTGTGTGTGTTTACCCAGCACTTGCAGTGAGGTCCAGTATGGATACAGAGCTGAGACTGTCTCAGAGATGGACTTCAAGGCACTGAAACACAGAGACAAATGACTTTTTTAAAATCCGGGCTCAGTTGGCGCACACGTTAGCTAAAGGTCTACGGTCTCAAAATTAGCTAAAGGTCTACGGTCTCAAAATGTCATCATGAGTTATGTGATTTGAGTTTCTCGTTAGCTTAAAGGAGAAATTATTAATCTTTTCAACAATTTAAAATACCTCACAGGTGTCTTAATAACATGTATGTGGCATGCTTTCGTCAAAATATCCCAAAGATGAAGAATTATATAAATGTTTTTACAGCATATTTCTTGCCATGGTGAAACTGGCTCATTTTACCTGCCCCACATACTGCTCGGCCAATGCTGAACCAGAGTTTCATAGATTGACAACTACAGACCCAAAAAATTAGAATATCATGGAAAAGTTTATTCATTTCCATAATTCCATTCAAAATGTTAAACTTTCATAGATTATAGATTCAGGGCCCATAATTTCAAGTGTTTGTTTATTTTTACATAATTTGGGCTTCCACCTCATAAAATCAGGAATTAAAAAAATTAGAATACTGTGAAGAAATCAGCCGAAATTTTGCAGGCCATAAATGTTTTAAACTGAGTGTCACACACTCATCATCTACTAAACTCAAAGCACCTGCACAGGTTTCCCCAGGTGTCATTAAATTGCTTGAGTTTGTTTCAATTTCCTCAGTTGGGTTCAATATGGGGAAGACTGCAAACTTTTGACAACTGGCCAGAAGACCATCATTGATACCCTTCATAGGATGGGTAAGCCACAAAAGTTCAGAGCTAAGGAGGCTGGATGTTGACAGAGTGCTGTGTCCAAGCATATCAATGGAAAGTCTAGTGGAAGGACAAAATGTGGCAGGAGAAGATGCACCAGCAAAAGAGATGACCGTGGACTTCAGCGGATTATCAAACAGAGACAATTCAAGAATCTAGCAGAGATCCAGAAAGAGTGGAATGAGGCGGGAGTCACAGCTTCAAAAACCACCACATTCAGACGCATCTGGGAGATGGGCTACAACTGTCAGGTTCCTCGGGTCAAGCCATTTCTGAGCCTGAGCCAACGTAGGAAGCGACTCAACTGGGCCAAGGTGAAGAAGGACTGGACTGTGTGCCAGTGGTCCAAGGTCCTCTTTTCTGATGAAAGTGTGCCTTTCATTCGTGAATCAAGGTCCAAGGGTTTGGAGGTTGACGGGTGTAGAACAGAACACTAGCTGCTTGAGGTCCAGTGTGAAATGTCTGCAGTCAGTCATTATTTGGGGTACAATGTCCAGTGCAGGTGTTGGTAAACTCTCCTTTCTTAAATCCAAGCTCACCGCAACAGTCTACCTGAATGTTTTAGAGGACTTGATGATTCGTTATGCTGAGGATCTGTAAAAAGATCCAGATTTCATCTTCCAGCAGGACCTGCTCACTGCCCAGACTGCCAGAAGCACCAAAACCTGGTTTGATGCCCATGCCATCACATTGCTTGACTGGCCAGCCAACTCGCCAGATCTAAACCAAATTGAGAATCTATGGGGCATTATCAAGAAGAAAATGAGGGCCACCAGACCCAAAAACAAAGAAGAACTGACGGCAAGCATCAAGGAAATATGGGCTTCCATAACTCCTAGGCAGTGCCACAGGCTGATTGCCTTAACGCCACGGCGCATAAAGGCAGTAATTAAAGCAAAAGGATTCCCAACCAAGTATTGAAGATTAACATATCGTTTTGAAAGTACCATATTTTGATTGATTTAATGTCACCCTAATTTCTTAATTTTTTTTCTACAAAAACTGAGAAGTAAATGGTGATTTCTTCACAGTATTCTACTTTTTTAAATTGTTTTATGAGCTGGAAGCCCAAATTATGTAAAAATAAACAAATAAACAAGACCCTCAATTTACCGGTCGATCTACGTTCCTACCCTCACCTATGGTCACGAGCTGTGGGTCGTGACCGAAAGAACAAGATCCCGGATACAAGCGGCCGAAATTAGTTTCCTCCGCAGGGTGTCCGGGCTCTCCCTTAGAGATAGGGTGAGAAGCTCGGTCATCCGGGAGGATCTCAAAGTAGAGTCGCTGCTCCTCCACATCGAGAGGAGCCAGATGAGGTGGCTGGGGCATCTGATTCGGATGCCTTCCGGAGGCCTCCCTGGTGAGGTGTTCCGGCCATGTCCCACCGGGAGGAGACCCTGGGGACGACCCAGGACACGCTGGAGAGACTACGTCCTTCGGCTGGCCTGGGAACGCCTCGGGATCCCCCCCCGGAAGAGCTGGATGAAGTGGCTGGGGAGAGGGAAGTCTGGGCGTCCCTGCTAAAGCTATTGCCCCCACGACCCGACCAGGATAAGCGGTAGAAAATGGATGGATGGATAAACAAATAAACACTTTAAACCTTTCCATGATATTAAACATTTTTGGAAAGGGTTGGTAGTAAGCTGGATCTGTGTACCCGCCCCCGCCCCCCCAAAAAAACAACAACAAATTATCCCCCTCTCTCACAGATGCATATTCAGAAATAAACAGGAAATTAAAAATTTACTTGTTTCACACTTGATGGGTGGGCAGGCACTCCAGTCAACTATTTTTTATACAAACATTTGAAATTTCAAATGTCCATAATAAGGCACCTTTAAAGGAGTCAGAAAATAATTTTAACAATGCCTTTATATAGTACCATAATTTCTCGTGTTTAATGCACATTTTCCCCCTGAAAAACTTAGAAATAGATTTTATTTTTTATTTTAATATAAATTAAGCAATCTGGAAGACAGAAGAGTACAATAAGGTAAAAATAAATAATAATAATAATAATAATTCTTTACGCAGAAAAACTTATTTACACCGTTCAAGTCCATGTTGATGATTAAAATAAAATTTGCCTCATTTCTTTTTTCTTTTTGTTTTGGCCTTCAACTTGAGTCAGGCCCATCTCCACCTGCAACTGATGCCTGCTTCAAGCTGTACCACATGAATACCATTCCCCTCTTTAATCACTCTCATTCTGGAAAAGAATTGACTAAAATCATTGTCTGTTTCACTTCATTTTTCACTATTACCAACTTCAAAGGCTAATCCCAAATGCATCCTCCAGGAAAATATTAAGTACAGCCTATGACGTCAGCGACAGTGACCCCCCCCCCCCCCCAGAATCATGACGTCACACAGCATCTCCAAATGTCTAAAGTTAAAAAATGGATGTTATACCGGTGCGACACTTATCTTCTTTTTCCCTACATATCGGATAAATTACTGCTTTTTACCGCAATGTGGTCTCCAGTTGGCTGAGGTTTCACTCGGAACTCATTACTTTTTGGATCGCTACTCTGCGTTGCTAAGGGAGCCAGCTACCGAGCCAGCTAGCTCCTGCCCCTAACGCCTGTAACTGCTAGTTGCTAGCACCAATTATATTAACCAATAACTTCATTCATCCAACACCAACTCCGAGGGAGCACTCGACAATGCCGCTCTGCCCCTAGTCAGTCCCTTGTACTTGCCCATTCAACGCAGGACTCATGGCAACCAATTTTAAGAAATCTGAATTATGTCTGCGCATGGACACAGAGCACATTAATTGAAAAACCTAATAAAATACGGATAATGAGCATGGATAGCAGCAAATTGATGGTGCACATTATACATAGGTTGAAGGGTTTTTCTTATTTTTGGGGTCGACTTATGGGGTGCGTATTACACGAGATTGTATTATACATGAGATATTACAATAACAGAAGATTCAAGCTTTAGCTTTGTGCTAACTCTACCAAGTCCTTGGCAATGGTAATTTCTTTTTAAGTTCTCAAATTGATTATGGGAATTCTCCTTTACAACACACAATGTTAGACAGGGAAGACTAACAAAAATTGTTACGCATAAATCATCAGTACCACAGTGTGTGTGTGTGTGTGTGTCAAATTGTTACGCATAAATCATCAGTACCACAGTGTGTGTGTGTGTGTGTGTGTCACAGATACCAGTCAGAAGGAGCAGTGGATGGAGTCATTGGGGCACAGGCTTCCCCGAGGAGCGCTCGAACACAAGCAGTAGAACACTCTGCTGTTGACTGCAGGTTATAACCTCCCTAAACATACACAAAAACACATCTGTAGGTGTATGTACAGCTAAGATCAAAATAATAAACCCTTTTATGAAATCAAATAAAACCCTTCCACTTTCTCCAATGATGACCATAACCTCAAGTGTTTAAACACGGTTTGTTTGCATTCACAAGAACAAACAACATCTGCATGAGGCCAAATTAAAAGGATTAGGCTTGGCTAATCATGTGGACGTTGACTAAATGTTTATAAATGCAGGCACTTTACAAAAAGGCATGATTACATATTTTAATGTTTTTTTTACCTCGAGAGCCAAAATGAGTCGACCTTCTGCCAAAGACATCAGCATGTGTGTCAGTGTCTGGAAACACTCAGGAATGACGCACATCTGGCCCTGAAAACAAATAAACATAGAGATGTCGCTTTGTGACAAATGTGAAGAGGAAATACACAGTAGTAGGATTAATACAAATATGGAAATAATGGTATACTATAAAAATGAAGTATCAATTTAAAAAAGTAATAGAAGTGCTATAAAAGAAGTCATCTTAGTTTTATTTACTGTATTTGTTAGGGGAAGTAATATAGTAGAACAGTATACAGTAGCATTAGAAATATTAGTGGTGCTAGTATTGCAAAAGTATATAGTAGTAGTAGTGCAAGTACCATAAGAAGTATGTATAGTCGTATCAGCGGTAAAGTAGAATTCCAGTCTGTAGTCTAGCAGTATTAGTGGAAGTCGTATATACTGGAAGTAGTATCAGTGACATACAGTATATAATAGCATTAGTTGTAATTATATTAGTGGAAGTAGGACTGTATAGTAGAAGTACATTATACAGTAGAATCAGTGGAAGTGGAAGTAGTATTTGTGGAAGGAGCTCGAGTAAAAGTATATAATAGTATTAATGGAAGTAACACTACTTGTTCTACTTCTAGTGCTGCGGTAGTACTTTGTAAAACAATACAACTAGTACAGCACAGAACGATAAGAGTATACAGTGTAACACATTGCCTGTTGCATTGTGTTACAGCCAGAGCTTATGATAAATTGGACCATGTTACATGGAGTGCAACATGTGTGGCCATGGTTACCATGTCCCACACACAACACTCAAATGACAGCCAGGTAGTGATGTCATCATCGCACTACTGTTCTCAAATCTGCCCTGTATTACCTTGGGATCCCCCAGTGCAGCGTCAAAACCAGCTGAGACCAAAACAAGCTCCGGCTGAAACTTCACACATGTGCACACACACGCACAAGCACAAAGACACACACACAAACCACGGGAAATAATGTTTTAATTTGAAAGTGTGACGTCAAAGTTTATCTGTACAGGAAGCAGTATTACCTCATAGGCGACAGGCAGCAGCAATTGCTGGAAAGCACACATGTAGTCCGCGTCGCTTTTTCCTGCCTGAACAAGAAGACAACAGAGCTGAAAGCAAACTCTCATTATGAGAGGGAGAGCGGGTGCTACATGCAGTGATTCCCAACCACTGTGCACATTAGTGTGTTGTGAGAGTTCCATCTGGTGTGCTGCGGGAAATTATCCAATGACACTTAATTGGTCAATTAAATAATTGGAAAATTATTATTCATTGACTAAAAATAATGTATCTTTGTTAATCTATCATAGCTATGTATGACAGGGAGAACAATTAAGTGTTCTTCCACTAGATGGCAGAAGGTATAGTTAACCCGTGTATCCACTTGTCACTGTTCATACAACAAAATAATAGCTTGTTTAGCAGGCCCAGATTTCACACCGAGTAACTACATTTGTGAGTAAATTGAGAACATTTCATCTTTTTTAAAAGTCTACAGTGGTACATGGACTTAGGAGTGGCCCACCTTATTACAGACATGCAAACACCAAAGGCTTTAAAAAGGTGACAAAAAAATCTGATCTGGCTGATCTGATGAGCAAAAATCTTGTTCAAACATAAGAGTTGCAATAGAGGATGTCCGCTCCAGAGGTGGGTAGAGTAGCCAAATATTGCACTCAAGTAAGAGTACTGTTACTTGACAATAATGTGACTCACATAAAAAGTAGTCCTCCAAAAAATACTTGAGTAAGAGTAAAAAGTACACAGTGAAATAATTACTCAAGTACTGAGTAAATAGCACAAAATATATATTAAAAAATTTTTTTTTTTGAAATTTACTGCATGGTGTTTTTTCAAGTTATAAGTGAGCTGAAATATCCATGTTTGGGCAGACAGTGCCAGACAAATACTACAATACATGAAAGCTGTTGTTTTTGTTTGTCTAAATGTAAACAAGATTAGCACGCCGTTGCCTTTATGGTAACGAGGACCTTCCCAACATGGCCGCCACGTAGGCACGGCGATCAGCCGGGCTGGCTTATCTAGTGTTATACCTATGCCTGGGAAGCCCAACAGAAGATGATGTGCGAGATCATGTGACTTTCTTTTGTCGTTTGATTGGTGAACTAGACTTAAACGTCAGTAGCGCTTAAATTAGATAGGCGCAAACAGCGCCCAATGCGGAAGTCGTAGTCTCGCGCACGACATAGTTGATAAATAAGCAATAATTGATCAATAAAAGTAGCGAGCGACATTTAGATCATTGTAACGGAGTAAAAGTACCGTTACCGCTAGCACAAAACAGCCTATGGTGACAGCGACGGCAATTCCACCCCCCTGCCCCGGGAAAAAACTCATCGCATCAATAACGATTCACGTAAATGGTCTATTTTGAGTTCAAAATGGTGAATTTCGCCGAAAGGCGACTGATATGCATGTATGTTATTAGCTACTGTAATGCCCTTACATGTGGGCAAGGAGAGCCACAGTATCCAATCCACTTTCAGCCATGTATTGCATAGGACAGTCAAACACACAAATACAAAATGAGAGCACTCGCAAGGAGCTGTCGACTCAATTATTGATGTCAACACATGCCAACATACGGAACGTACCATAATTACACACTTTATAATAATTTATTGTCACAAATATATATATGTTTTTATCATTTTCTTTTTAGACTGTAGTGATAATCACAGAAGTAAACTACAATACTAGTTATACACTATATACAGTATATTAAACTGCACTATATACAATTTGTGACATTTGTTTGGTGGTAGGCGGCACGGTGGCCGACTGGTTAGAGCGTCAGCCTCACAGTTCTGAGGACCCGGGTTCAATCCCCGTCCCCGCCTGTGTGGAGTTTGCATGTTCTCCCCGTGCCTGCGTGGGTTTTCTCCGGGCACTCCGGTTTCCTCCCACATCCCAAAAACATGCATTAATTGGAGACTCTAAATTGCCCGTAGGCATGACTGTGAGTGCGAATGGTTGTTTGTTTCTATGTGCTCTGCGATTGGCTGGCAACCAGTTCAGGGTGTACCCTGCCTCCTGCCCGATGACAGCTGGGATAGGCTCCAGCACGCCCGCGACCCTAGTGAGGAGAAGTGGCTCAGAAAATGGATGGATGTTTGGTGGTATGCCGTGAGATTTTTCTAATGTAAAATATGTGCCTTGCTCAGCAAAGGCAGGAAAATACTGAACAAGAGAATAACAGACTCGACTGACCGTGGTCCAGGCCAAGTTGATGTTCTGCCCTTCGGCGGGGGCGCAGCCCACAAAAGTATTGTCTGACTCAGGCAGGTGAGGCCAGAACGCACAGTGCTCGAACCTGTGCACACTCATGTATAACACACTGACACAAGCACGCACATTTAAACAGTTAGACACAACAAGACTTTTGTTATTTTGTCACACTTCATGTTTTTAAAAATGGGTAGATGTCACCTTGGGTCTTCCTGGAAAACATACTGGACACCTTGACCATGATGAACATCCCAGTCCACGATCAACACCCTGACACACACGCATACAAGGACGCACGCACACTTGCTCAGTCAGATTCTTCAATGTGTCCAAATATTTTCACCTTGTATCTAAATATTCTCACTTTCTAAAACATTTAGAGAGAGGACATTGTACATTTAATAAATGTCCTTACACTGGGCCTCATTCACTAATAAACGCGTAGAAATGTTCACTCTGGGCACAAGTTGAGCACATACACAAAATCAGTGAGATTCATGACACGTGCGTAACGGCCAATTTTCTTTTTACTAATCAGAATTCATTCTCCAATCTGCATAAACCGAAGCCTTATTTTCGTATAAAAGGTTTGACGCATCTCAGCCAATGCACAAATGTTGAAAGTTGTGAGACATGGCCCCAAAACGTTCATAACTTTCATAAACTTTATCCTGTTTTTAAAAGGCTCGTATCATCGGAAAACTTGCTTAACACAGAAACCGACAATATATAATAATCCGAAATTAAATTCGAGAATGCTGCACACAAAACAGGCATAAAGGCATTTAGCCCAATCTTCTCGCACAGAAGACAAACCTTTTGACTTGGTGCTTGTTCTGAGCGTAACGAGCTGCAATGGCCACGTTGTTGAAAATACAAAAACCGTTGGCCTCGTTTGACTGAGCGTGATGTCCTGGAGGCCTGACACAAACACACGCACCCGTTATCATTGGTTATTGACGGATGCCTGATGACATCATCACAGCCTTCTGATCATACCTGATGACAGCAAAGCCGTTCCTCAGCTCAGACGTCAACACCTGGTCTACCAGCTGGAGCACAGAACCCACCGCCAATATGGACACTTGGAAGGTTGCCTGTAAAACACGCGCATAACAGATAGTACTAGTAGTGTAGTGTATGCGCGTTTCTGCGTGTGCTCTCACTGGATGGATATAAATGGAATCATATTTGTCAGAGAAGAACTAGTACTAGGAGTGTGTGTGCTTTTGTGCGTGTGCTCTTACAGGATGGATATAAATGGAATCGTATTTGTCAGAGAGAAGACGTAGTTCTGTCTCGGACATTTTCTGAGTGGACTTAATCAGATCGATGTAGTGTTTTCTGTAGGGAGGACATGCACACACAGCTGATCAGAGAATATGTCAAACATGATGATGGTTTCATGTTTGGGGAAACTCACGTGTGCACGAGAAGCAGCTCTTCATCAGTGGCTGCTCTGGGCTGAAATGCACACACGTACATAGAAACACACTTGATTTTCCTGCTGCTGCATGAAGTCAAATGGTCGAACAGTCAAAACAGCGCTCTCACCTGTACTCGAACGCAGCGAGACAACAGCTCCTGTCTTTCCAGCTCCTCCATGATGGATGTCACTCTGTCTGGACTTTCTGCATGACTGAACACCGAGGCCAAACCTTAACAAGGGTCATGTGACATGCATGTATCCATACACAGTCATGTGACATACTGTACATGTGTGCAGGCAGGCAGGCAGTCAGTCAGTCATGTGGTATACAGTTTGTGTTAAAATGTTGAGCTGAGTCCACTTTGTTCACAATTTGTCCCAAATATCTACAATGTGTATCGAAGTATCCTCACTTTGTGTATCACTTCATGTCTAAATGTTTGCAATTAGTGTCCAAATATCCTCAAATGTGTCAGAATCTTGAGTCCACATTTTCACAATTTGTCCCAAATATCTACAATGTGTATCGAAGTCTCCTCACTTTGTGTATCACTTCATGTCTAAATGTTTGCAATTTGTGTTCAAATATCCTCAAATGTGTCAGAATCTTCTCACTGGCATGATTTAGTCTTGTGACATGTATGCAGTCATGTGTAGAGGTGTGTAGCCATAGCCATAAATTGTACTCGTACTGTTACTGAATGTGACTGAAGTGAAAGTAAAATGTAGTCCTCCAAATAATTTGAGTAAGCAGTAAAAGAAGAGTAACTGATGAGTAATGCTAGATTATTTTTAAATAATGCATTATTACACTTATACAGCGCTTTTCTAGGCGCTCAAAGACACTTTACAATTTCATTCACTCCATAGTCACACCTAGTAGTGATAAGCTACTTCCCGTTCTGCGTCTACTGTAATATTGGGATCTCGTTTGATGTACGTCCGACATCCTGGACGCGCAAATTTTTTATTACCGTGACAAGGTATAATGCAGCCATAACTGTACATACAGTGTGATTTTTGCTCAGTGTAGTCACTGTGTGACGTATGGCCAATTTGATTATCTGTAAGTAGAAAGTAGGTGGAAAAACATGGCAAATGAGACCAGAGAGGAATAAGAGTAAATCATGTACCCAAACAGAGGGAGGGTTTTGTTAAAGGGAGATTTAAAAAAATAATAATTCTCAAGGTTTCTTCATTTTAGTTTGAACAAATTGAACACTTCCAAAACTACTAGTAGTACAAATAATATTTTTCTAGTCAGATGGGCTAAGCTCACAAATGCAGAGCTATGAGCCTAATATATTAATGTGTCACAAAATGCTAGCTGCTTAAATGAAGATGCACAAAGGCTTTTAAAGCATTACCTTTTACGTACAATGTGAATTGAAGAAATAACAACTCTTGGTTATATAAAGAAGGAAACCAATTAGTCATAAGTTATTAAGTGGAAGGTCTTATTTTCTGGTTTGTATTCAAAATCCCTCATTAACCAAGCAAAAGTAGTTTCTCCAAATCTATTGTTTGATAGAATTTTCAGTAAGATACTCGAGTACTAAAATATTTGTTAGCTGCAGCCTTACATTCATCTCCCCCATTATATTGTCTTATTGTTTGTCTTGTTTCATAAAATCCTTGCTTCGGGTCCCTGTGCAATTAAGCTGCAAAAAAATTTTTTCCTTAAAATTAGAAAGTTGCTCCTTAAATGAAGAAATGATGAGCAAAACTGCTCCTCAAAGAAACATTTTGAGCCTTGTGTGTGTGTTGCTGAAGTGCTTCACCGAATCATTATCCATTAAAAGTACGAGTCCGGTCTTGGTGGTAGCCAATCAGAAGAATAGTAGGGTGGATTATCGTTTCATAAATACAAAGGACACGAGACTTTTTTTCCAGACTCAAAATTTTCAGCGACCCGCTGGCTGAACGGCTTTGGCTCCGTAGATGCAGACAACTGTGACATTTTAGGGAAAGTTAACTTATTTTGTTCGCTAGCCTGCGTGCTAACTAGCCAGAGTGCTACGGAGCTAAAAAGCTCACTGTAGCTTGCTCGATTGTTGTGACATCATATAAAACAGAGGTCACTCAGTCACGGTCCTGTCCAGACCCCGAAACAGTCCCAAATGGACCCAAACCTAAGCCAAAAAGGAAAGTTCCAAGACATATGGGGTGTGGCGCAACATATTTCAGGCTTTACGGTAGTTAAAAGCTATAATCTGGGACTTTCATGATCGTTTTTGTTGCAGAGAAAAGTCTCTTGACGCTGCAGGAGGTCAAAGGGAGCGTTATGACCCTCAACAGACTGTTCATATTTGGAAAAATGTCCGACAGGCAGCTGTCCAGTATTTCCATCAATGTGGGAAAGTTGTCCCAATCCGTTTTCCTTCTGATGTGCTGAGTGAACACAGCGTGTTTAGCATCAGCTATCTCAATCCCATACAAGTCACACGAAGCCTTTAAAATGTCTTTGTCGCCAAAACTGGCAGATCCAGGTGCAAAGGAGGCCGAGGCTCTCATTATTCCGTATGTGTCCTCTTTAAATCGCCGGTTTAACTCTGATAGCTGCCTTCCAGGACCCTGTTCCACAGAACCTTTAAATCCGTTACTTTTGATTGTCGACGTTTTACCCAATGTTGTGGTGACAATGGAAGTTGAAACTTTGAGGGCAGCTTGCACTCACGAGAGGCAGCCACATCCCAGTTAGTTATCTTGTGTTTTTTCATTAATTCTTCGGTCGTCTGCCTTTTCAAAGTCGCAATCTGAATCATCCCGGAAGGTCGCATAGGTAGCTTTCAGCGTTTCTATTGGGGATATGCAGTCTGTTACACAGTATGTGGGAGCTCTGTAGCCCCTTTGTGGCAATATCGCTGTTTTCAAAGAGTTTGCAAAATACAAGGAGCATGAAAACAAACTTTTTCGTTTGCATTTGTTGCAATAGTTGTTCTGCTTCCATTTTCGTTTTGTCCACTCATTTCTCCACATTTCTTTTGGATCTCTTGTATATTTGATTGACAATGTCAAAAAAGGTGCTGACATGGCCGGATTCCTTAGCTGCACTGCACAACTCCCAAGTTGAGGCAATGAGAGTTACAATGTACATAAATGGGTTTCGGGAAACTCTCTCTCAGGACAACTTAAACTCCCGCCCTGCACCCCGACATAACATATGCTCCATCAAAACAGAACCTGACACAGAGAGAAGTATCCAGTTCAAGTGGATGAAGGACCTCCAGGATCTTCTCTGATAGTCCCTTGGCAGACAAATCCGCGGCCTTGACAAAGCCCACCGCCCGCTCTTTGATCACTCCTTCATGAATGAATCTTGACACAACCAGCAACAAACTCCCGTTTTGCCAGATCTTTATACTCATCTGCAAGTATTGCAAAATACTGGCTCATCAATGTGGCATTTTGTGGCAGTTCCTTCAGGTGGCTTTCAATTTCTGATGCATATTTAGACACAAACTTAAAAACCTCCAAAAATGTACCCCTTATTTCCATTATTTTTCAAGATTATCCTAATATTTTTAATTAATAAAAATAAATATACACGTATTTGAACATGTTTTGTCAGTGTTCATTACACTACTTTTACTGATGTTTTAGATTTTTGTCGTATCGTTTCAGTACCGGTATCGAGGTATTTTAGGCAAGTAGTGTTCAAGTCAGAATTTTGGTATTGTTACAACACTACTGGACATAGTCATGTCAGATGAGCTTACTTGGAGTCCCACAGGTTCTGATGAAGAGTGAAGGTCTCCGAATAGACCAAACCTGTCCCACTGGCAGACGACCTTCTGGACAGGTCCTATGCACACGCGCACAGACACACGCAGACACACACACACGCAGACACACACACATGCAGACACACACACACACACACACACACACACACTACCTAAATTGAATAACAATGTGCGGCCCATCGCCTACTCTTGTCCACAGGGTACAAAAGCTTTTTCTGTGATTGTAATTGGTTCCACTCACCAGCTTCTGCAGTTGGACCTGCAGCTCCTCGTCTCGCTCCTTGTGGCTCCTCGACATTCTCCCTTTCTTCTTCGCCTCCTGCAGGCTGCTGCCTTTCTTCCTCTGTTCGTCTCCTTGAACCTTGCCTCCCTGCACGCACACGCACATTTGCACAAATGCCTGTTGTGATAACAGAGCTAACAATAAAAACTTTTACGAGATGAGTTACTAACAAACCCTCAATTTATGATTGACTGTCAAGTTAATGTCATGTCAAGTTAATTTGTCACCCATATTTTTCAAACTCTAACAAACACAGCATAAAAATGTTCACGTGAGCTACCTGAGGGGACAGACGAGGAGATCTCCTAACTGGCTTTCGTCCACATGATGATGCCGATGATGGAGGACGATCTGCTTCAGACGACATCTCACACCCCACTGAAAACAACATACCTCATTAGTAAACACACACAAATATATACAGTACATACACACAACTAGAATTTGCTCATCGAATAGACTGAACAGCTACACTCAAACAAAGCAACACTGACTGATGGATCAACTTGTTATTATGAGTACAGTATTGTACTATGAGTGGAGTAATTTCCCTCACGGGATAACATTTCTAGCTGCAGTCACATTATTGTAATTCCCTCATACAGTATGTGGTCAACGATGACACAGTCGCTGATCCCTATCAGTCGCTTTAACCCCACAAGCGCTAATAGAATACACATTCATACAAGAGCTGCTATCGGCTACAACTCACGCCCAAAGCACTCCACACTCGACTCCCTGACTTGCGCCAACATTTAAGTTTGATGTTCCTTTTGTCTTACATCTTTGCTGATGTCACAACTGCTAACCACAAGGCCCCACCCTTAACGGCCCAAACTCAGAGCAGGAGATATTACATTTTATGCCATGACATACACACATGGACAAAATTGTTCTGTTAATGAAGGAAAAGTCCACAGTGGTCACATAAATAACTTGAATCTCCCAAAATAATAATACGTAAATAATTGAATGAGAATTAACCAATGAAAATCCAGCATTGCTTTTGAATTGTGGTGCAACAGAATTATTTTTAAAAAAACCTCATAAAACAGGCCTGGACAAAAACGATGGTGCCCTTAACTGAATACTTTGTTGCACAACCTTCTGAGGCAATCAAATGATTTTTCTAACTTTCAATGAGACTTCTGCACCTCTCAGAAGGTATTTTGGCCCACTCTTCATGACCAAACCACTTCAGTTGTCTCAGATTAGAAGGGTGTTTTCTCAAAACAGCATGTTTCAGCTCCTTCCAAAGATTTTCAATAGGATTTACCAGTAGATCAGGGCTCATAGAAGGCCCGGAGAAAACCCACGTAGGCACGTGGAGAACATGCAAACTCCACACAGGCGGGGCCGTGATTTGAACCCCGGTCCTCAGAACTGTGATGCAGATGTGCTAGCCAGTCCTCCATCGTGCCGCCTCACTTGAGACAATTGGACTAAAATAAATTCACTGCTTTGAACCACTCTCTTAATAGTATAGTTTGATTATGTATCCTGTATTATATTGTCTTGTAGATGTATTTTACTGCTTTTTTACATCATGGCCAGGGGACTACAGATGAAAACTAGCCTTCTGGCTAATTCTGGCTTTTTTAACCATGTGTACTTCATGTGTTTTATGAAATTGCATTGTCCCCTTTCAAAAATAAACTGATAAACACTGAACACACTGAAAAAGAGCTTAGAGCGGCACAGTGAACGACTGATTAGCACATCTGCCTCACAGTTCTGAGGTCCCGGGCTCAAATCTGGCCTTCCTGTGTGGAGTTTGCATGTTCTCCCCGTGCCTGCGTGGTTTTTCTCCGGGTACTCCAGTTTCCTCCCACATTCCAAAAACATGCATGGTAGGTTGACTGAAGACTCTAAATTGTCTGTAGGTGTGAATCTGAGTGCAAATGATTGTTTGTTTATATGTGCCCTGCGATTGTCTGCCGGCTAGTTCAGGGTGCCCCCCCCTCCCAGAAGTGAGATAGGTGCCAGCACACCCACGAGTCGTCCCTTGTGAGGATAAGCGGTTAAAGAGGAAGGATAGATGCTAAAAGAGTTCCATTTGTTGGCTAAACTGTAAACTAAAAGCTAAACTGTATTGCATTAAAGGGAAGCGTAACAAAGCTTCTTTCATGCTTGTCATGTGTCTCACTGTTTACATATCCTAGTTGTCTGTCATTGTGTTTTTCGGTAGATAAATTTTCCAAAGTGACTATTACTGTAATGTGATGTCTTATAATAGGTGCCTACACATTAGGAGGGCAAATATTATTATTTTTTTAACAAGTTATAGAATAGCCTTTATTGTCATTGCACTAGTGTGCAATGAAAATTGATGTGCTCCATCGGAGCTACCGTGCACAAACAAGATCCACAACAAAAAACAGACTATAAACAGCAGAAAAGTGGAAGAGCCTGTATTCTATAAAAATATGCTGAAAACACACATTTACACATTTGCCCAGTCTTTCACAACAGTGCATTGTTAAATAAGGACAATGTAAAAGTGAACAGTTGATATAAAAGGTTAAAAATGACTGGACATTTTAAATAAGGTGCTGAGATTTTTTTTTCTGAGGGAATTGGAACAGGCCGACATGGTTGACGACTGGTAAGCACGTCTGCCTCACAGTTCTGAGGACCGGGGTTCAAATCCCAGCCCTGCCTGTGTGGAGTTTGCATGTTCTCCCCGTGCCTGCGTGGGTTTTCTCCGGGTACTCTGGTTTCCTCCCACATCCCCCAAAAAACATGCGTGGTAGGTTGATTGAAGACTCAAAATTGGCCGCGAGTGCGAATGTGAGTGCGAATGGTTGTTTGTTTATATGTGCCCTGCGATTGGCTGGCAACCAGTTCAGGGTGTACCCCGCCTCTCGCCCGAACTTAGCTGGGCTAGGCTCCACCACGCCCGCGACCCTAGTGAGGATAAGCGGTAAAGAAAATGGACGGATGGATGGATGGAATTGGAGCAGGGTGGGTGGGGGGAGGGTTATCAATGTGTGGTGTGTGAGCCTTAATCCATGATTGTTTGCAGTTGTTATGGCCCACGGGAAACAACTGTTTGTCAGCCTTCTGGTACAGGACTCAACTGACCTGTAGCGTTTGCCAAAAGGCAACAGATCAAATACAAGGTAGCCAGAGTGTGTGTGTGTGTGTAAAATCAAATTATATCAACATCTAATTCATTTATATAGCGCTATTCATACATTAATCCGTGGCTTTTACCGACACTCTTGAGTAAACTGACCTCATAACCTTTTGAAAGGTAACGTGGAAGTAAAATGCTTGTGAAACAGGGATATTGACTGTATTGTTATTGTCGATGGCAATCTGCGGCAAATGGGTGACGATGAACAACTGTTTTGTTTTTATAAAATTGTTGGTCCATGTGGTGTCTGGCAGCAATTGACACAACATCAAAGATGTGTTTTGCTTTATGTAAGCTATGAAGCCAACAAGCCATGTATAAAATTTTACGTAACGATGGTAGTCCCATGCGGTCTAACCACATATGAGCTCGAACACACACCTCCACCGTCCTCACAGATTGACAGCTGAGTCCACTAGGCTAAAAACTCCGGGCTGCAAGTCTACCGGCCAGCACACTTTATAGGCATCGAGGGCGCAAATTCATGCTTAATCCCAGTAGTACTTGTCGCCGTTATGGAGTATTTCAATGTGCATGTACCACTATAGAAATTTTGTAATAATATTTTTTTCCTCCACGGCTTGTTTGTTCAAAATGATAGTGATGTACTACATAAATAACGCTTTAATCTCTCCAAAAAGCCTCCATTTGGCGAGTGATTCTGACACATATGAAGGGGTTTTGAATGAGCTACAGACATGCCCACCCAGTTCGACATTGCTGTGACGTTTGAAGCCTCTTTCACAGTGATCACGTGATTTCCTGCATGTTTGAACCAAGTGTCGAGACATTGCTTTGCCACCCTTCTGCTTCATTTGGTCGAATCAGATTCGAGCAGTCTGGCCAAGCATAACATCCCTCAATTTGCATTACATTTTTATTTATTATTACTTATGTCAGATTAAATTAATTTTTGTGACCACTCTGGGTTTCTCTTTCGTTAACAGAAGCAAGGTTCGCACAGCCCGTTCGCGAATATTGCCCACGTTCAAAATTGCCCACGAATCAAAATTGCCTGCATCAAAACTCAAAAGCCCTTCCTGATAAAAGTGAAAGTCAGCACGTTCATTCTACCGTGTGTGAACGGTGTTAATGGTTTAGTTTTTCCCACGCTTCGTAAAATGCTTCAATCCGCCGTCCAGCCGCTGCTGGCTAAGTAGTCAGGCTCATGGGTTTTCCCAGCTGCGGGGAGCAGCGCATCGAGGAAGACAAGACCCGATGCCGCTTGGTGCCAAATTGAAACATGTACATTTATTACCACGACGTGCGTTTGAAGTGTCGGTAGTCAATGAGTCCTGCAATTCACATTAGTTCTCGCAGCTAGCAAGCTGCCTTCTTCATAAATGCATGAGCCAATAATCTCACTTTGGTTGTCATCCTGATCGGCGGCGGCTGCCTGGCCCGAATCAGGGCGTAACTAGCTAGTCATTTGGGGGCCCTTGGTAAACATAGTCACCTTTTCTCTCTATACTACTCTGAAAACTGACAGCAATGCCGCAACTAACAAGACCATCATTATACAGTATTACATTTTTACAAGTGATGTTAAATCAATGAGTCAATATTTTACTGTGATGGAAGGATTTTCTTTTTACAATTCAATAGTAAAATAACGATTTGTTCTTCATAACAATTCATCATAAGATTTAGGCTTGGCCTACAGTAAAGAGTTGTTTATTTGTTGGCTGTATCCAATGTTGTGTTGGTCAAACTATAGAATAATTGTTTTCTTGTGTTTAGTGAATAATGCTGACGATAAACTTCCTCCCGAAAAATTGCCTGCTAAATCACACGTGTAATATTAGTTTAAAAGAAAAAAGCAAAAAAACTCACAATAAAGAGTATTTACTCATTGATGACTAGGTAGTTTTAATTGGGCTCACATCGTTAAAGCTTTTTGGTTTAGTTCCCAGTGATGAGGACTGGCTAAGTGTGGCTAAAGGTTTAGCCACATAACACACGTGATGTTGTGGCCAACTACCCACAAGTGTGGCTAGGGGAGGTTTCATGACCCAGTCCCAACCCCACAGTGGGTACCAACAATTTTGTCCACGTGTGTAGCTATAACATACGCAAGTAATACTAACTTATGGGTTTCATAACATTCCCATGAACTTGTTTGGGAATTGGACATTTGGGAAAGCAAATTGAATGCACCTTTGCCTGAAACTGCAATACGTAGGTATGTTACTAAATACAGAAAACCCGCCACCATTTTCTTTCAACTTCGCAGTGCCGGATTTCTGGCGATCGCGATTTCTCATTGTTTAGGCGCTAGGTAATCCTTGTTCTTTTCTGATGACCTTGTTGGGAAATACTTTTACCACCTAGTTTTTGAAATGTTTAATTCAGATGAGATTTTTTGTGGTTGTGACCAGTGGCGTTGCTAGGTCTATTTTGGGGCTGAAGCCCCCCTCAAAGTTGTTAAGCCCACCAAAAATAATTTGGTTGTATTTGGGAGACTTTACACCGATCTGATCGGCCTGATCGGTATCGGCCGTCCATCCATCCATTTTCTGAGCCGCTTCTCCTCACTAGGGTCGCGGGTGTACTGGAGCCTATCCCAGCTATCATCGGGCAGGAGGCGGGGTACACCCTGAAATGGTTGCCAGCCAATCGCAGGGCACATACAAACAAACAACCATTCGCACTCACATTCACACCTACGGGCAAGTTAGAGTCATCAATTAACCGACCATGCATGTTTTTGGGATTTGGGAGGAAACCGGAGTGCCCGGAGAACACCCACGCAGGCACGGGGAGAACATGCAAACTCCACACAGGCGGGGCTGGGGATTTAACCCAAGTCCTCAGAACTGTAAGGCAGACGCTCTAACCAGTCGTCCACCGTGCCGCCCGGTATCGGCCGATAATTCGCAATTTATGCTGATCGGCTGATCACTTTTAATGTCATAATTCGCCGATCCGATCAATGATTGATCGGCTCCGCAAAAGACATTTAATCTGCGTCGCCATCGTATACAGTATATTTGAATTCAAAAGCTAGTTTATTTTTAGCCTTGTCGAATGTCTTTTGACGTGGTACTGTAAATATCTGACAACCAATATCGATCCATCCATCCATTTTCTGTACTGCACAAGGGTCGCGGGCGTGCTGGAGCCTATCCCAGCCATCTTCGGGCGAGAGGCGGGGTACACCAACTGGTCGCCAGCCAATCGCAGGGCACATATAAACAAACAACCATTCACGCACACATTCACACCTACGGGCAATTTAGAGTCTTCAATGAACCTACCATGCATGTTTTAAGGATTTGGGAGGAAACAGGAGTACCCGGAGAAAACCCACGAAGGCACAGGGAGAACATGCAAACTCCACAAAGGCGGATATGAACCCTGGTCCTCAGAAGTGTGAGGCAGATGCGCTAACCAGTCGTCCACCGTGCCACCTGACAACCAATAGGTATTAAAAAAAAAAACATGTCGGCGGACAACACGTCTGAGACAGACATGTATTGCGTGGCTCAGACGACAAGACAAATTTGGACTTTCACGATTGCACTATGTCAGACTACTGCAATAAAATCTTGTATTCCGATACCACATCCCGTCTTTTACGATCACCGGGCTCACTGGCAAGCAGGCAACAAAACGTTATGTAGCCTCGCAGACTAGTCCTAGCACTAACAGTTGTGCGTAAACATGCTGGCGTTCTGTTGAGTCATGCTCTAAAGTGTTGGTGTGTGTGAAGTAATTTAATTACAATAAAGTAATTCAACTACGGTACGTTAGCTCCCATTATTTCTATCATGTTGTAATGTTGGTTTGACCTGACTGATTAGAATACATGACCTGACTCGAGCAGTCATTTCCAACCTTTATGGAGCTAAGGCACATATTTTACAACAAACAAAAAGTAGATACACAGTAATTACAGTATATACTTCCTGC
This sequence comes from Phyllopteryx taeniolatus, assembly GCF_024500385.1. Lineage (NCBI taxonomy): Eukaryota > Metazoa > Chordata > Actinopteri > Syngnathiformes > Syngnathidae > Phyllopteryx > Phyllopteryx taeniolatus. The sequence goes on along the minus strand of NC_084502.1, from coordinate 31,234,017 downwards.
CATCTAATAGAAGAGCACTTATTTGTTCTGTCTGTTACTATGCTTCACTGGCAAAAATAGAGGAACAAAGATACATCATTCCTTGTAAATTAATAATTTTTTGCGCAGTTAAGTAAAATGCTATCATTGAGTCCTTTCGTGCGCACGGCACACCTAATTTGTTGCCACAAATTAGTATTTTGTGGCTATAATTGATCATTTTGTACACACGTTATTGCTAAATTGTAGAAACAATTTAACAACCCCCCAAATTGTGCCCCCCCCCCTATAATGAGATTCAATATTAATATCAAGATTATTATTTATTTTATTTCATTTATTTATTTTGTTTTAGCAACAACGACCAGTAGGCAGGTAATTGGTTAGTCGCCGCTATTAAGTGCCGAATGTAAACATGTAGACCTTCATACAAGCATTCACTTCAATTTACCTTAAAAAAAAATTCAACAAAATGAACGGACTTACAGGAAATTCTTTGCGTTTTGTTTTTGCTCCAGAGCGCCTACGCAACGTCGCACAAGGAAGACGTCACAACACAGCTGCCTTGCCTCGCCCCGTGGCGTCATAAACTTACGCCCTCGTACCCAGAAAACAAGCCAGCGGATATGGCTCCTCCAGCTACCTCTAAAATTAATGTTAATTCTCATGGTGAAGTGGATTTGAAGGTGCTACAGTATGAACGGTTCATTGACGAAGTACTGAAGAAAGATTTACAGTAAGAGACGGATCGCTGTGACTAATCCATATCATTACTTGGACTCGTCTTGTAGTTGTACTGTGGAGACTGACGCCCTCATACTGCACGTTGCATCACAGCTAAGATTACTGTATCTGACAGCAACACGTTTCCCTGGCGCCTTTATAAATACGATGACGGAAAGCCTGCCAGCATATTTGGATGTGTCTTTCTGTCGTAGACCGTTAACTGCCTTGTCCAAACGATGGGAGAGTGGCATTTAGGTGTACTGTCCCCTTTGATGGGCACATTATGCATTTATTTATGCACTTCCACCATGTTAACATCACCCCCCCCCCCAAAAAAAAACAAAAACAAAAAAACTGCAGCTAACGCTAATCAGTGCGTCTCCCACTACACACACTAAAATCGAATCATCACCGAGATCCTACTGCATTTTCGCATGCATTTTATCACCAAGCTGCCAAAATAAACGGCAATCAGCATGCCGAATGACATGGCCAAACACAAAACCTCTCTTCTGAACATCTATCACTTAGTCAAACATTATTTTAGGATATTGTCAGAAGCTAATGCTGGTAACATTGTTATGTGCTAACACTGCAGCTCTGCTTACCTGTTGGCTTTGACATGATAGTGATTCGGCGGCCGTGTCAAAATGTTTCTATCCCTCTGGAACTTAGAGCCTAGCTTAGATATCATTGGCTGTGAAACTTGATGTGGGGGTGGAAATTGTTATTTAGCACATTTAATTATTTAACATTCAGAAATACAATGGTTCTCAAACGTTTAACACTATGTAGGAGCACCCTCTGTTTAACACCCATTTTATGTTGTTTTCCAGGAGAGTGATGGAGCAACGAGATTCTGTTTATGAGCAAATATCTCATTACTTGCAGCTGAAAAACACCTTGCAGGCTCTGCAGGTACACACACACACACACACACACACACACACACACACACACACACACACACACGCACACACATAAACATCACAGGTGACATGCACGTGTGTTGTGTGTGTGCATACAGGAGACAGACTCTCACCGCCTCAAGGCAGACGTTGACCTGGGCTGTAACTTTTACGTTCAGGCTGAAGTGTAAGCTCACACTTTCCAACATTCTAATAATAATAATGCTGCATTTAGTATCAATCAATCAATAAATCAAGCATTTATTTGTATAGCACCAACACAAAGTGCTACACATGGCAAATGATAAAAAGACACACATACAACCTTCCCACCCATCCACCTGCAGTCTCTGAGTCCCTACGATACTGAACACTCATGAGTAAAAGTAGTCACAGTAAAAAAGATAATTAAATCCAAGAGGTGGGACCAAGTCATTGCTGAGCAAGTCATAAGTCAGTCTCAAGTCTGTGCCCTCAATCCCGAGTCAAGTCCCAAGTCGAGACAGGCAAGTCTCGAGTCAAGTCGCAAGTCCTACACTTTTAGTTTCGAGTTCTTTCAAGTAATTTTACCGAAAAAAACTAAAAATATTTTAATATCCATTCATCCATTTTCTGAGCCGCTTCTCCTCACTAGGGTCGCGGGTGTACTTGAGCCTATCCCAACTATCCCCCCATGCCTGACGGAAGACCTCAAGTTTAGTTGCATGCCATTTGCACTCAAGCTTCCAACATGTTTGTTTTAGTTCTCTGGTTTCATCTGTGAACCAAGGAGTAAATATCTTAGTCCGCGTTTTAGGTCTTAATGGCACTACAGTGTCAAGAGTGTTACACAGAGCCACATTAAAATAATGTTGTGAGATTATCAGTAGGACCCACCTAAGAAGGAAATGAGGCAATGACTGAGTGTAATAGTTCAGTGAGTGCAGTAGTAGTTGAAGAACTACAACCCCAATTGCAATGAAGTTGGGATGTTGTGTTAAACAAATAAAAACAGAATACAATAACATGCAAATCATGGTCAACCTATATTTAATTGAATACACTACAAAGACAATATATTTAATGTTTATACTGATACACTTGATTGTTTTTAGCAAATAATCATTAACTTAGAATTTTATGCCTGCAACACGTTCCAAAAAAGCTGGGACAGGTGGCAAAAAAGACTGAGAAAGTTCAGGAATGCTCATCAAACACCAGTTTGGAACCTCCCACAGGTGATCAGGCTAATTGGGAACAGGTGGGTGCCATGATTGGGTATAAAAGGAGCTTCCCTGAATTGTTCAGTCATTCACAAGCAAAGATGGGGCGAGGTTCACCTCTTTGTGAACAAGTGCGTGAGAAAATAGTCGAACAGTTTAAGGACAATGTTCCTCAACGTACAATTGCAAGGAATTTAGGGATTTCATCATCTACTGTCCATAATATCAAAAGGTTCAGAGAATCTGGAGAAATGACTGCATGTAAGCGGCAAGGCCAAAAACCAACATTGAATGCCCGTGCCCTTCGATCCCTCAGGTGGCACTTCATCAAAAACAATCATGTGTAAAGGATATCACCACATGGGCTCAGAAACACTTGAGAAAATCAATGTCAGTAAATACAGTTCGGCACTACATCCGTAAGTGCAACTTGAAACTCTACTATGCAAAGCAAACGCACGCTGGCTTCTCTGAGCCCGAGCTCATCTAAGATGGACTGATGCAAAGTGGAAAAGTGTTCTGTGGTCCGACGAGTCCACATTTCAAATTGTTTTTGGAAATTGTGGACGTCGTGTCCTCCGGGCCAAAGAGGAAAAGAACCATCCGGACTGTTATGGACGCAAAGTTCAAAAGCCAGCATCTGTGATGGTATGGGGCTGTGTTAGTGCCAATGCCATGGGTAACTTACACATCTGTGAAGGCACCATTAATGCTGAAAGGTAGATACAGGTTTTGGAGAAACATATGCTGCCATCCAAGCAACATCTTTTTCATGGACGCCCCTGGTTATTTCAGCAAGACAATGCCAAACCATATTCTGCACGTGTTACAACAGCGTGGCCTTGTAGTAAAAGAGTTCAGGGACTAAATTGAATAATTTGGATTTTTTCATTAAAAAACATCATTAATGAGTTAAAGGTGTCCGGTGTGTACATGTGTGGTGGTAAAGAATTGGGTGGTTGGAAAATTTTGTGGAGTGAGAAAATTGTCTGTTGCTAGCATTTACAGTGGAATCTCTACAGGCGCTTGCTTTAAGTATATGTGGGGGCGGTAAAGTTAAATTAAAGTTTTCTGGGGTTCACAGATTACCGTTAGATAAACAGCGTCACGAATTCTTGATCTATGGGTGATATCTTGACAAAAGCATGTCATAGACATGTAATAAGACACTTTAAAACTCTTAAATTGTGAAACAAATACTTATGCCCTCTTTAGAGCTGCTCTCCATCATGACCTCCCTGCCTTTGTGTCGCTACATAAGTACTGTACAAATCAACGGCTTACTTCAAACAAATTGGTAGTACTCGCTCTAATTTTCTTATACTCAGTACTAATGACCGATTGTCCTCGTCCCCATAGGGAGGACTCATCCAGGATATTTGTGTTGGTGGGCTTTGGCTTCTTTGTGGAGATGGACCACGCTGAAGCTCTGAGCTTCATCGACAAGAAGACTGGTCAACTAACAGCGTCAGTGAAGAATCACGCAACTTAACAGGAAATAAGATACAGGAAGTTTAGTTGACAAAAAAATCCAGTTTGACTTTTAATTAACATTTTGCAAGGTGGTAGCATCGTGTTGGCTAGCATTATCCATTGTTCCCAATGTGAGATGCTACCCATGCTAATTGTGTGTGTGTGTGTGTTAGGTTCACAGATCAGCTCACCAAAGACTGTGCCAAAATTAAAGCAAATATCCGCCTGGTGCTGGAGGTCAGTTTCATCATCATGACACACATAAAAACAACATGAATAGCTTTTTTTCAGACCAAGTCAAGTCTGTCTTGCTTGACTACTTGTACATGGCGTATGGAGTATTTGTATACTTTTTTTATTTCTATGCCGGAATGGTTTTGATGTGCAGCAGTTGAGTTTTATGTACTCCCTCTGTTGTGACTTTCCCTCTGTTGTGACTTTCCACTGATACATACACACACACAAAGTTAAACGTAAATATATATTAAAATATGTTTATTTTGTTCGTAAAATGACTCAAGTGTAGGACTTGGAACTTGACTCAGGACTTTCCTGTCTCGACTTGGGACTTGAGGGCAAAGACTTTGAGACTTGTGACTTGCAAAGCAATGACTTTTTCCTACCTCTGCTGTATACTGTACTGTATTTTTTAATTGAACCACAAAAACATTGTGCAATTGTCAAGTTAGAAGCGGATGACCACTAAGAGAGGAAACAGGCGGGAATTAAGGAGGGAGTGGATGTTTACAGAGGCTGTTGGCAACGATCGATCGCCCATGAATCATGATGATCACTAGGTCCCCGACTAGTAGTAATGTAACGGGTTGTGCCGAGTCTTCAAGGCGTGTGTTGAGTAATGAAGGGGGCGTGTCCCGCGTATTGAAGCTTACTTCATTTGGGGGAGGGGCCGGAAATGACGACATCCGAAGCTTGGCAGTACCATATGACCACTTCAGGAAGTGGTTTAGATTTTGGCGCGATGTGTGACACTTTGACACAGCAATATTGACCCCGTCAAGCAGCTCCGTGAAAATTAGGTTTTACGCCATTCTCCAAAGTTGACAAACACATAACAGAATCTGCCATACTGGTACTTCTCAATAAATTATAATAGTGTCAAAAGCTTAATTTAGTTAAGTAATTCAATTCAAAAAGTGAAACTCGTATTGTAGAGATGCACCACACACACTGAAATATGATGATATCAGGATTTTTTTTTATTCATGTATAATTTTAATGATTATAGCTTACAGCAAATGACAACTCCATATTCACCATCTCCAGAAACTAGAACATAACGTAACAAACTATTATGAAACAATGGAATTTATTTTTAATGTAGAATTTAGGTAGGAATTTGCCCTCTGAAAAGTATTTTCTCAAGTGTTTAATGACTCTATATGTATGAGTACTGAAATCAGTTCGGTTTTCTACCATATTCTATTTTTTTATTTTTTTTAGATGTGCCTGTATCTAATTACTATCGTTTTGGAAACTGTTACGCACACAGAATTAAGTTAAAAAAATGTATTATTTCATGTCGACACAATATTTGGTCAAACTTTTTTTTTGTCATTCATAGTCATTTCCAAGTGCCACAACAACCACCATATTGCAATGCATCACACATTATGTGACCTAAGATACAGTTGCCTGTGATTATATACTTGGCCAGCAGGTGGTTTCGTGTGCACATGAAGCATCAAGAAATGGACCATTACTCGAACCAATGGCCAAAGTGTTACTATGCTTCATGAAGCTTCATCTTGCCATCACTACCAACTAGCAATCATTGTCCCTGTACCGTGTTAGTGTGGTTCTCAGTGGAGCGCATTAAAATTAGAGGACATCTAAGGGTAGTGGGGATAAGGCCAAAGGTTACGGGACAGTGTTAAACTTTGGCTACTGTGTTGTTGTCTTTCAGGGTCTACGAGAACTTCAGGGCCTGGCAGAGTTTCCAGAATGTAGCAGAAGAGAAGTCTTCTAGACTTTTCCTTTCTTTGGATGCCTCGTGAGGAGGGGCATGGTCCAGTAGCACACGGTCAGCAGGATAAACCTGAACATTTTGTGGTTGTTCTTCTGTGGTGACCAGATTTTGTGGATGGTCATGTATGTGGACGTGCGCAAGCAGATAGATGTCCTGCTATGTCCATGTCTATGGATTGAATCTGTGGATTGAGTGTAACTTGATGAAGGAGGTTTTGCTCTGACATTCAAAGACAGATAGTTGCCATGTCAACGCAATGCTCAATCAATGCAGCATCATAACGGACCGGAGAAACAATTGTTCAAATAAAGTCCTCGCAGGAACACATCAGCAGCTTGCTCACGTTGTGTACATTTTATTTCTAACTCGGCATAAAACCAACACACTGTGTGGCATTTTGGTGTTCATTTCATTTAAGTTAGTTGGATTATTTAAATATATTTTCTTTTAATGTAAATCAAAAGACAAAGCTAGAAAGTATTTTTTTCTCAAAATGACTACATATTTCATTTGTATAGAACCTGGGATATGACATCTGTTTTATTTCTTGTGCACAAGTTATAGCACGTACGACACAAAACTTACGAGATACCTTGATGCACTTTATTTAGTAAGAAACAGTAGACTCTATTTGCTCTGGTAGGCCACGAAAAGTGATTCAGTGGGCCAGATCTGGCATCCGTCCTTGAGTTTTGAGACGTGATGTACTGTAAAGTAATAATTTTTTGACCAATTAAGTGGCTCTCAGCACAGTAACAGTGGGAAGTAAAGTGCAAATACTTTTGTTTCTGTGCCTAAAGGGCCTATCTAATAATAATAATAAATAGTCCTTAATATTGAATTATTCCATAGTTCTGGACTTATAAATGGTGTCTGAAGAAATAATTTCAGGCTTGTTTTCTGATATAATAGTTGATTTTCAGCCAGATTTTGACCTGTCCACCTTTTTTGACAAGTCAGCCTGTCACAGGATGACTCCTCCTTAAACTACTACGAACTCTGGTGTTGTTTTTTCCGATATTAGCTGGGATAGGGTCCAGCAGCCCGCGACCCTAGACCATAATTGTGTCAACTATCAAAGTGGGAGCATCAATACACAATTCAACACACATTTTTAGCACAATTATTAGAGTTGACGCTGAACCACCGAGGGAGGGTTTTAGTCATCATCTTCTGTTCTTCTGCCGAGTTACGCAAGTGGGTGACCCTTAACGGTCATCTGTCGTAGAAGGTGAAGGAAGTGGATAAGTCGGGACCATAGGAGGCGCTGGGACCTTGCAGTGTGATGCGTGAACCCATGTAGCTCTTTCAGTAACTTCCACTGCAGTGTGGGTCACAAGGAGGACTTGGAAAGGCCCCAGCCAGCGTCTCCATCTTCTCTGCCAGAGGTTTTTAATCAGCACAAAATCACCGGGTTTGATGTCATGCTGCGGTCCGTCGCCCAGCCTTAGGAATGCTGATTGGACTTGTTTCCTTAAATTGATTCGTCGATAATGTGCAATACCTGCCCATCGGCAGATCTGGCTTTAGTAGACCCGAATGGATCCGGTCCAATGGAGTGCCTGCAAAAACAATCTCAAAAAAGGATAGGGGGCACACACATCCTCATATATAACTAATGTAATTGACTTCTCAGTATTTATTTGCGGGTGGTAGCTATCATGTGTTCTGAGGTCAAATTGAAATCTGTGAGAAAGCTGTTGTCAGAAAAGTTTTTGAAGAATTGTAATAAAATTGTTAAAATATTTTTTGTCAATTGTGCTCACACCACTTTCTTAAATTCTTACTTTAACATGTCTCCCATATCTAGACAGTATTTTGTAAGTGCATCGATAGTTATTTCAGTATATACATTATCTGTATAGTGTCAATATGGTCAAACCCAATATCCATTATCAACTTTATACTACCAGTATTATTTGTATATTATTATTATCTTTGACACTGATAATCAAAACATTACTAAATGTAAATACCTAAAAAGTGCTATAGACGCATCACGAAAATTTGGGTGGAGTAAAATCTCCAGCTACGTACTTTTCCTTTCCCCCAAAAACCTGCGTCTGTCAACACAAGGTCATGTAAATAACAAGTGAAGGGTTTTGGGTAGTTTGGAACTCGAAGGACTTTCTTCCGTTTGATAAAATCTGCCTTAGCATTTTTTGTCCAATGACACAGTCAGTTATGCATAATTTCTGATCCAGGACCGGCAATAAATTGTCATGCCCAAATGTAACATCTGTACCGTTATTACAACCCCAATTCCAATGAAGTTGGGACGTTGTGTTAAATATAAATAAAAACAATACAATGATTTGAAAATCATGTTCAACCTATATTTAATTGAATACACAACAAAGACAATATATTTAATGTTCAAACTGATAAACTTTATTGTTTTTTAGAAAATAATCATTAACTTAAAATTTTATGGCTGCAACATGTTCCAAAAAAGCTGGGACAGGTGGCAAAAAAGACTGAGAAAGTTGAGGAATACTCATCAAACACCTGTTTGGAACATCACACAGGTGAACAGGCTAATTGGGAACAGGTGGGTGACATGATTGGGTATAAAAGGAGCTTCCCTGAATTGCTCAGTCATTCACAAGCAAAGATGGGGCGAGGTTCACCTCTTTGTGAACAAGTGCGTGAGAAAATAGTCGAACAGTTTAAGGACAATGTTCCTCAACGTACAATTGCAAGGAATTTAGGGATTTCATGATCTACGGTCCACAATATCATTAAAAGGTCCAGAGAATCTGGAGAAATCACTGCATGTAACCGGCAAGGCCGAGAACCAACATTGAATGCCCGTGACCTTCGATCCCTCAGGCGGCACTGCATCAAAAACCGACATCAATGTGTAAACGATATCACCACATGGGCTCAGGAACACTTCAGAAAACCAATGTCAGTAAATACGGTTTGGCGCTCCATCCGTAAGTGCAACTTGAAACTCTACTATGCAAAGCAAAAGCCATTTATCAACAACACCCAGAAACGCCGCCGGCTTCTCTGGGCCCGAGCGCATCTAAAATGGACTGATGCAAAGTGGAAAAGTGTTCTGCGGTCCGACGGGTCCACATTTCAAATTGCTTTTGGAAATTATGGATGTCGTGTCCTCCGGGCCAAAGATGAAAAGAACCACCCGGACTGCTATGGAAGCAAAGTTCAAAAGCCAGCATCTGCGATGGTTTGGGGCTGTGTTAGTGCCAATGGCATGGGTAACTTACACATCTGTGAAGGCACCATTAATGCTGAAAGGTACATATAGGTTTTGGAGAAACATATGCTGCCATCCAAGCAACGTCTTTTACATGGACACCCCTGCTCATTTCTGCAACACAATGCCAAAACACATTCTGCATGTGTTACAACAGTGTGGCTTTGTAGAAAAAGAGTGCCGGTACTAGACTGGCCAGACCTGTCTCCCATTGAAAATGTGTGCCGCATTATGAAGCGTAAAATATGACAACGGAGACCCCGGACTGTTGAACAGCTGAAGCTGTACATCAAGCAAGAATGGGAAAGAATTCCACCCACAAAGCTTCAACAATTAGTGTCCTCAGTTCCCAAACGTTTATTGAATGTTGTTAAAAGAAAAGGTGATGTAACAGTGGTAAACATGACCCTGTCCCAGCTTTTTTGGAACGTGTTGCAGCCATAAAATTTTAAGTTAATGATTATTTGCTAAAAAACAATCAAGTTGATCAGTTTGAACATTAAATATCTTGTCTTTGTAGTGTATTCAATTAAATATAGGTTGAAGATGATTTTCAAATCATTGTATTCTGTTTTTATTTATGTTTAACACAATGTCCCAACTTCATTTGAATTGGGGTTGTAGATTTTTCGTCTGACGTTTTGGGGTTGGAAATTTAGAAATGTAATTTTTCAGACGACAAATGGATAAAATATATCTTTCCTGACTGTATGCCCGTATCAGCTAAGAATTTCAGTAAGGCCCCTGTGTTCCTTTTTCAACCTATAGTCTACGAAGTCTTGTAATTTGTAATATGTATACCGCATGTGGCCTCCTGGATGAGTCATTGCTGTTCTCTTGGGGTAATCTTTGTAGGCCGGTCACTCCTGGGAAGGTTCACCACTATTCCATGTTTTCTCCATGTGAAGATAATGGCTCTCCCTATGGCTCGCTGGAATCCTAAAGCTTTAGAAATGGCTTTTGTAACTGACTGATAGATGTCAATTACTTTATTATGGAATTTCTTTGGATTGTGTCATTTTGTTGCAGCTTTTTTGTCTGACTTAATTTTGTCGGGACAGATTCTGTTTTAAGTGATATCTTGATTGAACAGGTCTGGAGGCAATCAGGCTTGGGTGTGATCAGTAAAAATTTACCAAAAATTGTGATTAGCCACAATTCGTGATTTAACAAGAGGGGTAATTTCTTTTTCACACAGGGCCAGGTAACTTTGAATAGTTTTGTTTTTTTTCCTTAATAAATGAAATTACTATTTTAAAACTGCATTTTAAGTTCACGTGGGTTATATTTGTCTGATATTTACATTTGTTTGATCTTAAACTTTAAAGTGGGTAAACTATGCAAAAATATAAGAATCTGAGAAGGGGGCCAATACTTTTTCACGGCACTGTAACTCACATTAAAAATTTATTTATTTTTTTTTTTTTACTGTTGTCCTTTCAGAATCTTTTCTTTTCTTTTACTAAAGTAAAAGGAGTTCAATTAGTACTTGTACCAGGGTCTTTTTTCCCTCTCCATACGTATCTGTACTTATACTTAAGTACAGAGTGTGAGTACTTTTGCCACCTCTGCACACTAATGTGCAGTGGGGCCTAGTGCTTGGAAATGACTGAGCAGGAGTGTGTAAACTACGGCCAATCTATTTTTTGGCGGCCCTTGGCCTTGTACTACTTATTTTGTACACTGGGCAAGGCAGGTGAAGAGAAGAAGAAATTTGTTCTCTCTCACTTCCTTTTTTCCCACCAATCTCACATCATTCGGTAAGACGTGTCTTGAAAGCGCAATTGTTTGATAAACTTTCTGCTATGTGTCAAGGTCAGCTTAGTACAGCTTGTTCTTGTTTTGGTTTTGAATGTGGACATGTGCTGCAGATCTATAGTGGGCTTCAGGACCGCTGGCCACACAAAAATGTTTGATTTTATGCTTTATCACCTGTTTTTTTTTTTAACAAATATATACTAAACAGTTTTCCAAATCATTACATACACTGATGGCCATATTGCTTTTAGCGTGGTAAATATACATTAAAGGTAAAGTGGCCCTTGTATCCTTTGATATTTTTTTTGTATACGGCCCTTGGAAGAAAATGTTTAGATGCCCCTGTCGGATCATAAGAGAAAGTGGGAAGAGCAGCATGAGTTATCCACTGAGAAGCGGTGTTTACTCAACAACACTTTTACACTGAAAGTAAAAAACGGAAACGCGAACGTCTTAAGTCACGTGACTTGACGCAGGTAAAAAGTTGTGAGGAGGAGGTGTCCGTCCAAACCGGAAGAGGGAAAAACCAAAAACAGATGAGCGATTCACTTTTCCTTTGTTGGTTGCGTTTCAGTCGTGAAGAAGCACAGGACGTTTTTACAAACTACTTTTTGACACTTCGGGGGAGAGTTTTGGCGGCTCTCGGGGGTGAACTCTGGGGCCGCAGCCCCCGCAGTGGAGCGGCTTCGGTGGGCTGACGCACACGAGAGGCGGGGGACTCGGAGAGCTGTCAACGGAGCTAATGCTAACGATGTTAGTTCGATAGGTTAACACACACGCACAAAACACCACTGCAGGGAAATCGAATTTTGCTTTCCTTAAAAAAAAAAACCACTTAACTCGCGTTTGAAGAGGCATCACGAGATTCCACCGGGGAGGATGAGATTTGGAAGTCTGGCTAGCTTAGCATAGCATAGCATTTCTTTAGTAACACGCACAAAAAAAAAAACTCGATCGACGTCCACGTAAAAATGCTGACGTAAACATAACACAACACTTGGACGTCCGTTAGGTACACTGATAAGTGCGTAGACGCGCTATTTTATTATTACGGGAGGGCGAGTCGGCGTTTCTCGCGGCTCCTGTTTTCAATTTATTTGTTTTATTTTTTTCAAGTTTTGCCTTTTTGCGTGTTACCATGGACGCTGCGCAGCCCGCCAGCGGCGCCTCGGAGCTGTTACATAACAGCCGCAAGTCCGCCGACATGCTGCCGCGCTGACAGCCGCAAACACGGACACGCGTACACGCACACAAACATACCCCTTAGCATACAAACAGCGAGTGGAGAGGCGTGCAAGAAGAGGAACGACATAAATACAACATGGAGGAGCTGTGAGACAGCTTGCACAAGTAAACAACAACGGCAATTTGAGCAAGATGGATTCAAACCCGCTTATCAACGGTAAGGCGTGTGTGTGTGTGTGTGTGTGTGTGTGTGTGTGACAGAGCGCAACACGTTGTCTATTTCATTGGGATGCAAAGTGTGGTGCACTCAAAACTTCGTGTATCGCATTTTGTGTGCGTGTGTGTGATGGTAACAAAGCATGATCGGATGGCAGGATTCTTCCAAAGCAAGAAAGCTCTGAACTTCCATCCTTGCCCGGTTGTTGCCGTGGTAACCACTGCTTCCAAGTTGTGCCTACCAGATTATTGTACTTCTATGACAAGGTACTACTACATAGTATTAGTGTGACAAAGTATTACCACATATGACAAGTTTGACAAGGTACTACTATATAATACCCCTACACCAAGGCAATGCTTTGTTATTGGGAATCCCACCTGGTTCTTGGCAGGACATGCCTTGCTGCAGGACACGCACCACTGCAATATGATTGGTTGCTGGATCGCGGTAGGCCACGCCCTACTGCTTTCAGAAAAGAAGTACGATGTGACTTCAGTGTGGCAAAGTTATGAATCATCCAAACCTAGACCCTAGCACTAACCATAGCAAACATTATTGTTTTTGTTTTTATTTTGCACTAATGTGATAGATTGGTTATCTCATCTACATCTGCGTAGCCTGTCTTCCTGCGATGTATGAGCTAAATATATCGCAGTGGGCCCTGTCCTGCCAAGAATGGCACGCTACTTCCACAAGTCAACTTGGAGTGGCAATAAACAGCTTGAAGCTTCTTTTTTGAAGAATTGCTCACTATTTGCCAAAGTGCTACTAATGCAGAGTGAATTAAGTAGGCTTTGCACGATCAGGATTTTTTTTTGCATAACGTGTTGTCTGTCTCACACCGCCGACATGTTTTTTTAAAAATAACTATTGGTGGTCAGATATTTACAGTACTACGTCAAAAGACACACGACAAGGCTAAAAATAAACTGGATTCAAATATACTGTACACGATGGAGACGCGGAGTAAATGTCTTTTGATCGTATCGGCGAATTATGACATTTAAGCCAATCAGCATGAAATGCTAATTATTGTCCGAAACCGATCAGGCCGATCAGATCGGTGTAAAGTCTAGAGTTAAGTTCACTGCCACCATACAGCGCTCTTATCTCAAGTATGCACTCCCAAGTCAAAGCAAAAGAAAAACATTGGACAGACGACGGCTCGTAGCGCGAAGCTCATAATTTGAATGCGGGAGTTATTTATACATTTATACACACTGAACATGCATTATTCTCCTCATTTCCGCCACTTTGATGTGCTCCTCCCACCTTGGTCCTCTTAAGGGAGCGCTCAGATGACTGTGCTCCCGGCTGGTTCTTTTGACATTTTTATTATTATTTTTTTTCTTCCTAGCTCTTCTCCACTTCCAGCCCGCCGGCCCGCTAGACTCACAGGTGGCGACGGTGCGATGTGAGCGGCCACAACACCCCCCCCCCCCCCCCCCCCCTTTCCCGGCTGGCCCTTTGCTCACCATTCTCAAAGCTGGTTAGCTCTCGAGACGCGATCTGTGGCTTGAAGTACATTTCCCAGGTCGAGCAAATGGGCGACGCAGTGAATTTTCGTGTGCTCACACCACTCGCATAGCGTCAATCGCGTCATACGTGTCGCCTGTCGCAGATTCACGCCTATTCAAGCGTTTGTTTTGACTTTATACGTAATCACTTTGCGTGAATGGTATGTGCCCAATGTGAATGCAGCATTAGTCGGGTCATTCGTATCTCAAGACACCACTCTACAAATATTACATCACATAGTACTACTCGTGCATATGGCAGCACGTTCTCTGTGTAGGAGAACGTGCTGTCAGCTTTACAGGTTCCACATATACTATGCAGGCATAGGGTGTTTTGGTTAAGGTGTGACATATCATAGTATTGGGGGGAATTTGGTCACTTTGGTATACAGCAGCACTATAAACAAGAGCTTTAAAAATGCCATTTCAGCTTTTACAGATGCCATCCCACTGTGTAGGCACTGTGGGTTGTCCCTTGTTAACACATGGTACTGTCACATCACAATAAAGGTAAATGGTGGGAAAAAAGGAGGCATCTATCTTAGGAAATCTGCAGGTTCTGGTTGGGTTGTGGAGCACGAAAATGGAGAACAAGCAGTGGTGCCAGAACCCGATGGTCCACTAGAAGCTGATTTGGAGTCTGATTAATTTTGCCACAGCGTTTACCACGCACACAACAACTGGAGTGCCTTTGAGCAGAGCAGCTGGGCTCTGTGTCTCCATAGTTACTGGTCGCCATGGTGATTTGTTTCCAAAAATGATTGATGAGATTGTTGCATAACCACTCAGCCAATGACAAGGCTACTCGTATGCATGTGTGAGGAAGGAAGCTCTGTGTGTGTGCACATGTGGATGTGGTATTATTGCTGATTTGTCATCAACCAGTCTTGTGAGCCATCCCTGTTGGATTTCTGTCCCTCAGCCATGGATCCGTCCATCACGCTCTGGCAGTTTTTGCTCCATCTACTGGACGACCAGCGACAGCGTCACTTGATCTCATGGACTGGAGAGGATGGCGAATTCAAGCTGCTTGATGCTGAAGAAGTGGCGCGACTGTGGGGCCTGCGCAAGAACAAACACAACATGAACTATGACAAACTCAGCCGCGCACTCAGATACTACTATGACAAGGTATTAGCGCATACTACTCTACCAAGTGTTCTCACTCTACTCAAACTATGACTTCAGTATGAAGATACCAATACTACACACAGTATTAAATACTAATACTACAAGAAGATATTATATCATAGCAGTACTACCACAAGTTAATGGGACGCAGAACCATATATATATATATATATACACACACACACACACACACATATATATATATATATATATATATATATATATACACACACACACACACACACACACACACACACACACACACACACACACACATATATATATATATATATATACTACTACGACAATATACTTCCACATAGCACTGCTACCCAAAGGCAAAAATAATAACTAATAACAATAAGGATGGGGAATGAATCGTGTTGTGAATAGATAATATAGAATAGATCAAATGCATGTCCAGTCATCCTTTGCCATTTCGGCGGTCACTTTTCTCAGTCTCACTGTTTTGCAGATTTTTAAATCATACAAATCAAATTTTATATTGCAGATTTTTTTCTATATCACACAATTTTGTGGTGCTAATTTTTCTGCGGGACGTTGTGAGCCGGTGGGGAGAATACTTTGAAGACTTCCTCAATTCCACCGACACGCATTCCCAGGAGGAAGCAGAGTCTGGGTTCTCTGAGGCGTGCTCGCCTATCTCTGGGGTTGAGGTCACCAAGGTGGTTAAAAAGCTCCTCGGTGGCAGGGCCTCGGGGGTGGATGAGATTCGCCCGGAGTTCCTAAACGCTCTGCATGTTGTGGGGCTGTCCTGGTTGACAAGCCTCTGCAACATCGCGTGCACATCAGGGACAGTGCCTCTGGATTGGTGGTGGTCCCCCTTTTTAAGAAAGGGGACCAGAGTGTGTGTTCAAACTACAGGGGGATTACACTCCTCAGCCTCCCTGGTAAGGTCTATTCAGGGGTGCTGGAGCGGAGGGTCCGTCGGGAAGTTGAATCTCAGATTCCGGAGGAGCAGTGTGGTTTTCGTCCTGGCCGTGGAACAGTGGACCAGCTCTTCACCCTCGGCAGGGTCCTCGAGGGTGCATGGGAGTTCGCCCAACCAGTCTACATGTGTTTTGTGGACTTGGAGAAGGCGTTCGACTGTGTCCCTCGGAGAGTCCTGTGGGGGGTGCTACGGGAGTATGGGGTACTGAACCCCCTGATACGTGCTGTTCGGTCCCTGTACGACCGGAGTCAGAGTTCATGTTCATGTGGAGTCCATCCATCCATTTTCTGAGCCGCTTCTCCTCACTAGGGTCGCGGGCGTCCTGGAGCCTATCCCAGCTGTCATCGGGCAGGAGGCGGGGTACACCCTGAACTGGTTGCCAGCCAATCGCAGGGCACATACATACAAACAAACAACCATTTACACTCACATTCACACCTACGGGCAATTTAGGGTCTCCAATTAATGCATGTTTTTGGGATGTGGGAGGAAACCTGAGTGCCCGGAGAAAACCCACGCAGGCACGGGAGAACATGCAAACTCCACACAGGCGGGACCGGGGATTGAACCCGGGTCCTCAGAACTGTTAGGCTGACGCTCTAACCAGTGCATGTGCTGGAGTCACGAAGCGATTGTGAGTGCAATAGGCGGCATAAATGATCGCCTCGATCAATTAATAGGTGTCCTCACAAATATCAGTGTTTCATTAAATACGCTGGTTAACAAATTAATTCTCAGTCCTTTCCTCAATTGCATATTCATGTGTCTCTGGTGTGCAGATTTATGAGAACAGTTTCCCAGCATCACCTCTAAGTGTCGCCAAAGCACCAAAACCTGCAAAACCATGCGTACGCCAGCCATGCAGTTGGCGTGAGGCACCGCACATTTCCACGGTCATGTCACTCATGATACATCTGAACTTTGCCGTGAAAAAGAACAGACGCCACGTTTTTATGCGTACGCACCTTTTGTACATGAGGCCCCAGGACCTTGAAATGTTTCTTACTAAGCCACTCCTTCGTTGCCGGGGCGGTGTGTTTGGGATCATTGTCATGCTGAAAGACCAAGCCACGTTTCATCTTCAATGCCCTTGCTGATGGAAGGAAGTTTTCACTCAAAATCTCACGATACATGGCCCCATTCATTGTGTACTTTACATGGATCAGTCGTCCTGGTCCCTTTGCAGAAAAACAGCCCCAAAGCATGATGTTTCCACCCCCATACTTCACAGTAGGTATCCTCCAAACACGACAAGTTGAGTTTTTTACCAAAAAGCTCTATTTTGGTTTCATCTGACCGTATGACACTCTCTCAAACCTCTTCTGGATCGTCCAAATGCTCTCTAGCAAACTTCAGACGGGCCAGGACATGTACTGGCTTAAGCAGGGGAACACGTCTGGCAATGGATGATTTGAGTCACTGGTGGTGTAGTGTTACTGATGGTAGCCTTTGTTACTTTGATCCCAGCTCTCTGCATGTCATTCACTAGGTCCCCCCGTGTGGTTCTGGGATTTTTGCTCACCGTTCTTGTGATCATTTTGACCCCACGGGGTGAGATCTTGCGTGGAGCCCCAGATCGAGGGAGATTATCAGTGGTCTTGTATGTCTTCCATTTTTTAATAATTGCTCCCACAGTTGATTTCTTCACACCAACCTATTTCAGATTCAGTCTTCCCAGCCTGGTGCAGGTCGACAATTTTGTTTCTGGTGTCCTTTGACAGCTCTTTGGTCTTGGCCATAGTGGCGTGTGACTGTTTGAGGTTGTGGACAGGTGTCTTTTATACTGATAATGAGTTCAAACAGGTGCCATTAATACAGGTAATGAGTGGAGGACAGAGGAGCCTCTTAAAGAAGAAGTTACAGTTCTGTGAGAGCCAGAAATCTTGCTTTTTTTGTAGGTGACCAAATACTTATGTTCCACCATAGTTTGTTAATAAATTCTTTAAAAATCAGATGTGATTTTCTGGAATTTATTTATTTATTTTTTCTCATTTTGTCTCTCATAGGTGAGGTATACCTGTGATGGAAATTACAGGCCTCTCATCTTTTTAAAAAAATAAAATAAAAAATTTGCACAATTGTTGGCTGACTAAATACTTTTTTGCCCCACTGTAGGTAGAATTCTTTCCCATTTTGCTTGATGTACAACTGCTGTTGCTCAACAGTCCATGGTCTCCATTAGCATATTTTTTGCTTTATAATGTATCACACAATTTTATCGGTAGAATAATTTATTAGGAAAATATTTGATCGCCCCAGTCTGAATAGGAAGTATAAGAGTATGGGACATCTTAAAAAGAGTTTGGGAAGGGTCATAAAGCTTTAAAATATATATGAATAATAAAATACATTTTGGTTGCAACTTTTCGTATATTTGTCTGCGCTCTGAAGATAATCCCCCACAAAAAATGACGGACGACTGTAACTGACCCCCCGCCCCCCAGACCCGTCCAGAAAGTAATAATAATATTCTTTTTGGGTGGTGGGGAACGACCTGACAAAAACGTGATTGGTGAATCCCCTAGCCCAACTCCACAGTACTACATACCAATGTTGTAACACTCGAGACCGGTCTTGGTGTTGTCCCTGACTTGATTCCGAAAAGTCTTGGCTGACAGAAAGCGCTCCGGACAGGACTCTCAAACATTGTAACTCAGATAACCAAATACTTTGATGCCATAACCAAATACTTTGATGCCATCGGGGATTCTGACACTGGCAATGCACTTCTCTTTTGGGGAAAGAAACATGACAGATTACCACAACTCCACAAAGTACTATGTTTCTGCCACCTCTGCACCAGTTGGGAGGGTTTTTCGTAGAGTGGGGCATTATGAAACCCCACCATTCACGTTTGGGTCACAAAATGCTGCAATCTCATTAGTTTCTTAAATGCAACCCAGCTCTTCTTTAAATCTTCATTTTTAAATACATACAAGGCTTTATTTTTTGCTTTATTTTGAAATAGATATATAAAGATTTGAGATTTTTGGATATGCTTTGAGTGTTGCTCAAGAGTTGTTTTTTTCCTGTCAAATCTAGTCAAAAGAAAATTAAAAAGAGAATGCTCTTTAACCATTCAACCTTGTCATGGTTTTGACAGTTGCTTTTCTGAATGTGACCTCGTCAAATCAAAATATCAAATCAAAAAGGGAACCATTTGGTTTTGAAACAATATTTCCCATTATTCATTTAATGTCAATTTTCTCCTATGGGAAAAACTCTGTAGTCAACCAGCGTCATGGAAACAAAAGGAGCCGTGAATGTCCGTGGACTCGGGACACTGTGTCACAAAAAAAACTTTCATACTGCCTGTAAAAGCTGGCATTTTTCTGCCCCCCCCAAGGATGCTGTTCTGACACAGACTTGCAAATCTTCTGGCCAAGGAAATATCAGAGCTCCATCCATCCATCCATCCATTTTCTTCTGCTTATCCGAGTTCGGGTCACGGGGGCAGTAGCTTTAGCAGGGCCGCCCAGACTTTCCTCTCCCCAGCCACTTCATCCAGCTCTTCCGGGGGATACCGAGGCTAGCCGGAAGACATAGTCTCTCCAGCGTGTCCTGGGTCGTCCCCGGCATCGTGCCCGGAACACCTCACCAGGGAGGTGCCTAGGAGGCATCGTAATCAGATGCCCGAGCCACCTCATCTGGCTCCTCTCAATGTGGAGGAGCAGTAGTTCTACTCTGAGCCCCTCTCGGATGACCGAGCTTCTCACCCTATCTCTAAGGGAGAGGCCTACGGAGGAAGCTCATTTCGGCCGTTTGTATCCGGGATCTTGTTCTTTCTTCACCACAACGGACCGATACAAAGTCCTCATCACTGCAGACGCTGCACCGACCTCGGTCCATTCTTCCCTCACTCGTGAACAAGATCCCAAGATACTTGAACTCCTCCACTTGGGGCAGGATCTCATCCCCGACCTGGAGAGGGCACGCCACCCTTTTCTGACTGAGGACCATGGTCTCAGATTTGGAGGTGCTGATTTTCATCCCAGCCCCTGCACACTCTGCTGCGAACCGCTCCAGTGAGAGTTGGAGATCACTGCTTGATAAAGCCAACAGAACCACATCATCTGCAAAAAGCAGAGATGCAATACCGAGGCCACCAAACCGGACCCCCTCTACGCCAAGGCTGCGCCTTGAAATTCTATCCATAAAAGTAATGAACAGAATCGGTGACAAAGGGCAGCCTTGGCGGAGTCCAACCCTCACCGGAAAGGAGTCCGACTTACTGCCGGCAATGCGGATCAAACTCTGACACTCGTCGTACAGGGACCGAACAGCACGACACGACACGATGGAGTCCCCAGCGGGAGCGCTCTCCAGCACCCCCTCCAAGGACTCCAAAAAGGGTGGCTACTCTGAACTGCTGTTTGGTGCAATGGCACAAACAACAATCAGGACCCGTCCCCCCACCCAAAGGCGAAGGGAGGCTACCCTCTCGTCCACCGGGGTGAACCCCAATGTACAGGCGCCGAGCCGGGGGGTAATAATCATACCCACACCTGCTTGGCGGCTCTCACCATGGGCAACTCAAGAGTGGAAGAGAGTCACACCCCTTTCAAGAGGACTGGTACCAGAGCCCAAGCCGTGTGTGGAGGCGACCCCGACTATATCCAGTCGGAACCTCTCGACCTCACACACCAGCTCGGGCTCCTTCCCTGCCAGAGAGGTCACATTCCACGTACCTAGAGCCAGCTTCTGTAGCCGGGGATTGGATCGCCAAGGTCCTTGCCTTTGGCCACCGCCCAGGTAACACTGCACCCGACTCCTTTGACCCCTCCCACAGGTGGTGAGCCCATGGGAAGGTCATGGTTTTTAAAATGGATTTTTATGGTCTTGGTCTTGTCTTGGTCTTGACTCGGTCTTGATGCCCAAAAGTCTTGGTCTTGTCTTGGTCTCGGTGCGTTCTGGTCTTGGGCAAGTCTTGGTCTCAGATAGTGTGTTCTTGAGCACAACACTACTATAAACTGCCATGATGACAAGATACTCCTGCATAGCACTACAACCACAAAATACTACTATGCAGTACTACAGTATATAGTACTACAAGATACTACTACAAGACGATACTACTTTTTATTGAATAAGACCAACTCGTACTCCCAGCATAAAGTAATATTACACTTGTGGTGTGTACTGTGTCTGTGTGGTTTGTTCTTTTTGTGTGCGTGTTGATTGTGTTTGTGCGGGGGTCCGTGTATGTGTGTTTTCCAGAACATAATCAAGAAGGTGAGCGGACAGAAGTTTGTGTACAGGTTTGTGAGCCAGCCTGACCCATCCCTGTCTGACGGGACACACACCCCTGAAGACAGCCAAAGGCGGGACAACCTGGACGCCAACAGCCAATCAAAAAGTTGTCTATCCAAGAACATTGCACAGGTGGGTACAGATTCACGGACCCGATTGAATGTCACAAAGCTCGATTGATGGATTGATTTGTGCGTTGATCGTCAGAAGTCGTCGCCCGGCAACTCGCACAAGAGTTCTAGAAATGACTACATGAAATCGGGCCTCTACTCCACCTTCACCATCCAATCGCTGCAGGCCCCACCTAATCCTCGGCCCGTCAAAACTGAACTGCTGCTGGAGCCCATCCCCAAGCTGGACTGTGCGCCCAGAGAGGTGAGGGAGACCAGCGCAGTAATCCTGGATGGCGCTCTCCTAATTCTACTCCTCGCAGGTTTCCTCTCCATCAGTGGTTGGCGATCTGTCGCACCACGTGATCGTCACACAGCCGTCGCCGTGTCCCACTCCTGTTGTCAGCCCCCATACGGCTGCCAACACCCCCAGCCAATCACAGGTCAGTGTCAGGCCCTGTCATCTCAAGCCATCCTTGAAAAGACACGGGGAGTCTGCAATTTTGCTATGAAGCGTCCATTTTAGGCTATTTTTCTCATTTCCAGGAGCAAACAAAGACGAAATTGTCAGAGATTCTGTCCTATTGCTACCAAATTTGAAGCACGTTGTCATCAAAAACAAGCACATTTTTGCTAAATTCAGCCCTCATAGCCAGTTTCACTGAGCAGCATAAAATTCGGTAGAGTTGTCTATCAAGTGTAAACCAACCAAAAAGTCTCAAGAAGCCATACTCGAAAAGACACAGGAAGTCTACCTTTGTGGCGTAAAGCAACCAATTTAATTTTGGCCATTGCCAGAGGTCGTTCACAGAAAAACGTCAGAAATAAAATCACCATTTAAAAGCTGTATGTGCACGTGGGTTATATTTGGCTGATATTTACATTTGTTTGGTGATCTTAAACATTAAAGTGGGGAAACTTTACAAATAAATTAAAATTTGAGGAGGGTGCTCATACTTTTACACGGTATTGTAAAGGGCGTGATGACGCGGGCATGCGTCCAATAGCATGTGTCCTTCCGCCTCACTGTAGCACAAGTAGGCCTGTCATGATAACACATTTTTTTAGGACAATACAGTTTCCAAATTACTACCACGATACATTTTAAAAGATTATACCGATAAATATATATATTAGATGGAACAAAAATAGCGCTTTTTGACAATGCATACAAAGTATGTTTACAGACGGCTTAAGAAAGCCTTTAAGCAAAGGAACACCCTGCCAACAGTCAAGAATGGTGGAGGAATTATAATGCTGTGGGGCTGCTTGTTACATGTGGTACTTGAGGCCTTGACTATATCACAGGTATTGTGAAATCAAAAAATTATTAAGAGATTTTAGAGTGGAATGTCTTACCCAGTGTAAGAAAACTTGTTTTTTGGCGAAGATCATCAGTCCTTCAGCAAGACAAATACCAAAAGCACACAGGAATGGTTGAAAAGGAAATTTTTTTTTTTAAATGACCAGCAATGAGTCCTGACCGCAATCCAATTAAAAATCTTTGAGGGGAGCTAAAATCTGCTATTGGGGAAAAGAACCCTGCAGATGTTCAAGAGCTTGAAAAATTGCAAAGGCAGAGTGGGAGAAAATACCACCTGGGAAGTGCAAAAAGCTTATAGATGGATACAAGAAACGTTTGAAGGCTGTCATCACTGCCAAAAGGTGTGGAACCAAATATTGAGCTTTGCCAATATTGCTGCACATGCTGTTTTCTGTTTCCCATCCATCCATCCATCCATCCATCCATCCATCCATCCATCCATCCATCCATCCATTTTCTCTACCACTTATCCTCACTGGGGTCACGGGCATGCTGGAGCCTATCCCAGCTAACTGCTAGCAGGAGGCGGCATACAACCTGAACTGGTTGCCAGCCAGTCGCAGGGTATATATAAACAAACAACCATTCACACTCACATTGACACCTATGGGCAATTTAGAGTCTTCAATCAACCTACCACACATGTTTTGGGGATGTGGGAGGAAACGGGAGTATCCGGAGAAAACCCATGCAGGCACAGGGAGAACATGCAAACTCTACACAGGGGAGGCCGTGATTTGAACCCCGGTTCTCAGAACTGTGAGGCAGATGTGCTAACCAGTCGTCCACCCTGCCACCATTGATGCGGTTTTCAGTTTTTTTTCTTTGAAATTCCTTTGAAATAGTTTTTTTTTTTAATTACTAAGGACCTCCAATTAAAAGATCCTGTTAATATAAGTATACAGATTATGCAAAAAATGAAGGGGTGCCAATCATGGTGAGCAGGACTGTACGTGAGCTGTAGTCAACTACTGACTGAATAACGTGTGCCGCTGAGGTTATGCTTAATAAACGGTTAACTTTCCCTGTGTGTATTAATTAGGGATTAACACACAACAACTTGGAGCGAAGCACTGACGTTTTAAATGACGTTGCCGCAGTCAAACACGCTGTTTAGCTCCTTAGCTTGCTAGCTCGTTAGCTCGCTGGCTAGTGAACATAATGCACAATTAACTTTCCCATTAGTGTCTCCGTTGTGTGCTACGTGCTGCACATGAAGAAAGGCTGTGGAGTACTGGACGGAGACAACACCGGTCTGCCGCGGCGCTGATGTTTTAAACGACGTCAACGTGGTGGAGCGAGCTGGTTAGTTCCTTAGCTTGTGGGCAAGCAAGCATAATAAACAGTTTACTTTCCCCTAAGTGTCTCTGATATGTGCTACGCGCTGCACATGGAGCAACGCTGTAGAGTATTGTATGGAGCCAAGCCCACTAGTAGTTATTGACACAGCCCTCCAACTTGCCGTCGCCTCGCCGTGTGCCGGCTCAGCACAACAATGACAATTTATCGAGTCCGTAAAAACTTATCGCGTCCATTTTATTTATTGAACGAAAGGTTGATATACCTTAATTTCTGGTGTATGTGCGCATTATACATATGTATAATGAAAATGATAAAAAAATATTACATTACACATCAAAACGTGTACATTTTCATTCACATTAACACATATATTATGGTAAGTGGGCACTGCTCACCGGAGCATCCTGACTAGAGGCTGACATTTTTCGGGAATCCCACCAGGTCCCATGGTCCTGCAGGATTACGGGACCCAGGAATAGACTTCACTTTGGGAGTGAACTACAATATCAATCACGTGATTGGGCAGGAGAAGGAAGGAACAAAAATTGTGACAAAGTTTCCGGGAACTGATGGGAGTAGAAACCATGAGATGGGAGTTGACAGAAGTGGGAACTAGTACTGGGCGTTATGGCCTAAGTTTGATGTGTTGTTTTTTTGTTTTTTTCCCCCCCTAATGTCGATATTCGATACGACTCGATAGTGACTGTATTAAAGTTTATAAATGTATAAAACCGGACCAGATGCACTTGATTTACATTATAAAGCAGGAAGTTTAACAATTATAAAACATCACAAATAATTTTTTTCCCAACAAATATTTTTTAATATAATCTCAAAATTTGGGATGCACCGAAATGAGATTTTTTTACCAAAACATAAAAAATGAAAATTAGAACCCCAAGGCCAAAAACCAAAAGCCAAAACTCTTATTATGCCAATTATTAGGACAGTTGCATTTATGGCTATGATTGTAGAGCTGCCAACCGACAGAAATTTACTTCAGAACAATTGATCTGAATTTACATATTTTGTAATGGATGGATGTATGTCAAGAACATTACTGTGGGTAATGTAACAGGATAAAAAAAAATCTGCATACTGTTCAATTGTGCAACATAATCATTACTCTATTATTGTAATCGTTAATAAATCATGGCTTCAATGTTTGTTATTCTAATGTCAGAATCAGAATCATCATTATTTGCCAAGTATGTCAAAAACAAGGAAACAAGGAGTTTGTCTGGAGTGGTAGTTGGAGCCGCTCTAGTACGACAACAGCCAGCCATTTGACAGAAAATACTTTCGAGATATAAAAACATAAAAACACAGTACGGAGAGTCACTGAGCAATAAAAGGTTACCAGTAATGTGGTAATGGCAAAATCTTTTTTTTTTTTTTTAAATTAAATTATTTATTTATTTGTGCAAATGATGCAGTCCTCTAGCAATTTAGAGCAGTTTGAAATGACTACTAAAGCAATAGTCTGGTACAGCGACCATTGTTCAAATGGTGCAGACACTTCAATAACTTTAAGTAGTTTAAAGTGACTAGCAGTGCGATAATCTGGAACAATGTCAATTGTGCAAATGGTGCAGATTCTTCTCAAGCACATGAGTGGCCAGTATTGGTCAACAACAGATATGTAAATAGTGCAAAGTGGCGAGACTACTACCGTGAATCCAGAAATAATGTATAATAGGCAGGACAGAGATGTGACAACAATCTCAAGACAAAATTGGCAGCATGTTACAATGGAATTTTAAGTTAACTGTTTAAAAAGTTAATGTTGTTGATGTTCATCACTTAACCCTTAGGTGGCAGCAATACACTTAAACATCCCCAGTCTACCGGAAATCTAGAAGAAGACGCGAAGAAGAAATGTGACGTCATTTGGAACTAATAAAATGCGATGATCTGAAAATAAAGTGGGGAAAAAAGGAAAAAAAAGGTTCTTGAGAGTGCCACACTGTACAAACACAACTATCCGGAAAAATTAGCTCAGACAGAGATGGCCGGTCGACTGTCAAACAATTTGCGTGATTGGTCACGCAACGATGTTAACTAGTAGCTGCTGATGCTAACTGAAACGAAACCCCGGGAACACTTTCTATCTCGTCCGTGATAGACTACTACTGTGCTGCTACTACAACTCTCTTAATAGAGCGAACACAAGAACGGAAGCGCTTCAACTGCCACCACGATCGCTTTGCGCTCCACAGCGTTGTTTTGTTTACGTAACAGGAGCGGCATGGAGTCGAAGCTCTCTTTAATGTGATACATGCGTCACATTTGATAACGTGCTTCATCTTCAGGTGATTTTACACAAATATGCCCATCTTTGTCGTAACATCTTTTTTGTACACGTTTTGCAGACTACAGTTGTTTCCAAATGATAGACGTGCCCCTATTTTGGGACTATTTAAGGCTCGCTAGTCACTAGCATCTTCTCCATGTCGGTGGAAGTCTCGCAGAGTAGTAAAAACTATAGAAAATGGGATTCTGTCAATTTCTGGCTCGAGTTAGGTGATTTATTTTTTTTTGTTTGTTTGTTTTTTAAACACTTGGGATTGGGATCAGTTTGAGTGGGAGGGAGAAGGATTTTGTGGGATTTAACACTGGATTTGGTGGATTTTTTTTTTTAAACACTTGGGATTGGGAGGGAGTGGGATCGATCTCTGTGGGAGTGGGCGGGAGCGGGACTTTTTCCAAACACTCACTTGGGATTGGGAGGGACCAGGATCAACCTCTTTGGGAGAGGGAGGGAGCGGGAGTCAACATCCACTCCCGTGTTAGCCTCTAATCCTGACGTCCTCGTGTCAGCCGCCATATTGCTATTGTTATCTGTTGCTACTGCACTAGATGGCACAAATGCTCACCCGTGAGTTTGTTATACCTTACACCTAAGGTAGGAAATGTCTAGTTGTTCAGCCGCCTTTAAACATAATGTAATCAGTGTTGCTGAAGATGTAGAAAACTGTCAGGCAGCGCAGCAGTTCAATGTGAATGAATCAAACGTGAGATTGTGGAGGAAATCAAAGGAGAAAAGAAAAACCAAGAAAAACCACATGCAAGAGCATCGGGACGTGGGAAAGTGCCAGAGTTTCTAGAAATGGAGAAGCAGCTGCAGATTGTAGCAGAACAGAAGGCAAGTGGCTTCGCTAGCTCCACTGTCAAACTTAATCTCAATGCTTTGAAGGCAATGAAGAAAAAGGTTACAATTACGGGGGCATGCACACAAAGCAGAATAATTCTTGGATAAAGCTAATAAAATACAGATAATAGTTAATGTTTTGAGTTTATGGATTAGCAGCAAATCGATGGTCCTCATTATACATAGGTAGAAGCATTTTCCTCATTTTTGAGGTCAACTTTTAGGGTGTGCATTATATTCAAGAGCCTATTTACATTAGTAATTATCGTGACAAGCCTCGGCACAACCATAATGTTGTACATCAACTGAGGACATAGTCTCTCTTATTAGAAGGATCTAGGGCACAGGTCAGGACCCTATGGCTCACGAGCCACAAATGGCTATTTTGAGGACTGGAACTCGCTCACAGATAAATCTTCGCCCCGGTACACATTTGGACAATCAGCCTGTTTTTTTCTGCCAATTTTGCCCCTTCCCAACCAAGCATGTCAAACACCAGACAATCCTAAATGCTTCTTTATACTCGCGCGGACGCCAATCGCGCTGACGTCACTGTGGCTGTCCCACGCGTAGTTTGCCTTTATACTCAAGCGCAACCCACGCGCGCTGTTAAAGTGTGCTGCCGTTCTCCTCCAAGTCAGGGTTGTCACTACGGCTGGTATTGGATAGGACACCACAGGGTGGAGTTTCCGCTGCATTTCTTTTTTTTTTTTTTTGCCATTTCCGGTAGCTGTTTTTACTTTCCTTTCAGTAACAAGGAACAAAGCAACAACAATGGCGACCGCGACAGAAAAAATGGACCTAGAGGACCAGATGATACGTTTAATTATGCTGCAAAATCGATCGAAAAGGCGGCGACGTAGATGGTATGGAGAACCAATGGGCACGCTGATACGTCATCACAGCATGTGACTAAAACGGACCAAACACGAGAGATGATCTCCGCGGCGTTCGACGCGCAGCAACTGTTTTTGTTGGGTGCGCAGCAAGCTACGCAAAGGCAATTGCGTAGTTGGCTGCGCGAGGCAATTCGTCGGTCACATGATGCAATGCGGGCGTTGTCAGCATAAAGAGGCCTTTAAAGGATTGTCCTATAAGATGTTGTTAGGTGTGATGTGTGTTAAGAGTAGATTCGTCCCGATTTTAGAGTCCTAAACAGGTCGGAGTCAACAATCTTACATACTGAACGTGTTCAATCTTTCCAACCAAAAGTCTTCGTGTGTGGGTGAGAGCCAACTTCTCCAGAGTCTTGATGTCATGAATTGTCACATGGAACAAAATATAGTCAATCAAGAAGCAACCTGACTCAGCAAAAGGAACGAGCGTAAATAAAAACAAGCACGTCTTAGCTGATGTGTTTCTTTTGTATAAAAGTGGGTTCCCCAGACGGCAAGAAGTATTTGCCAAAGCAAGTCATTTTTTGGGCACAACACCATTTTTCAAGGCACCCAGCTCCATTAACCTTCAGGAACGTTCGAGAAACATAAGCGCATACCCAGAAGTGTTGTTTCTTCTTCGGTTTTGTGAGATCACACGTGATCATGTGAGATTTCAAGATTGGCGGTGGAACAGAAACTTTGTGTGTGGTGTTCTGTTTTTATATTAATTGGAGCACACCACACACCATACGACCAAAACTGTTAAATACCAAATTTTTTATCTTCATATGTGGGACTTGTCACAGATAAAAAAAATATTTTTAAGATTTTAAAATTCCTTGTGTATATGAGGCCTTAGCAGACAATTGTTAACATGATTTTGCCCATTTCCAGGTTTCCGTGAAACTTTGTCCGACTTCTCCCAAATTTGAAGCAAGTATACTAGATCTAGGGACTAGAACTCGGGACTTGCTGAATTTCTCAAATTTTATGAAGGCGGCGCATGGTGGCAATTCGAGAATTCTCAATAAAACACAAAACTGCCACAAGAAAAAGCACTACACGAAGCTCCTCAACTCACTACAATATAGTTCCTTGGCACCAAGATGCCACAGGATGGTGGCAAAGCGCTCCATGTAGCAATGTAACAAGATGTGCCTAAAATGACAGTCTGCCAAAATGCGTCTGGTTGGAACGAGGCTCACCCGAGTATAGCCCGGCAGGAATTTTGAAAATCGGATGGTGGGTTCTGGAGAAATTGAGTTATTTGTTATCCAGGAAAAAATGTTTTTAGGGAAAGTTTTTGTGTGATATCGCCGATAGAAAATCTTGCCAGAAAACACCTTCAAATTAGAATAAAATTACCGTGATGTTTCAAACAGTGTCACTTGCCCTAAATACTCGACTTAACTAGCACAAATGGAACATTGATGAGAAGAGCAGTGTGAGCAGTTGAGGTCATGTACTTACTTCAGCAATCAATTTTTTTTTGTGAATCTATTTGTTATGGAGGATTTTAGAGGCTCAGTCAATGTTTTTTAATTCCACGAAGATGGTGGCAACTTGTCATGTTGCTACTATATGAAGTTCCTCAACTCACTTCACTATAGGTCCTTTGCACTGAAATGCTACAAGATGGCGCCAAAGTCTTACTTTTATGTTAGACAGTGATTTGGCATGACTGAACAGTTAACAGAGGATAGGTAAAAAATGAATGAGTGAATAGGTGAATCCGCAAGTAGCGAATCACGACTATGCAGGGGAACTGTATTTCAAGAAGTGCTGGTATAAATTCAAATATGTGCTGACAAGTTGTCCTGTGTGTGTCCCAGAATCCTCCTGGGCCTCCTCTGAGTGACCATCCCCACATTTACCTCACCAGCGTCAGGGACCCTTCCTCCCTCACCCCCCTCCTTCCGCTGGCTCCCGTCGGGTGTTCGGTGAGTCCCGTCCAGCCACACCACTCAACCGTCGGCTCCAAGACGCCGCCACAGGATGACGGCAGGGAATTGGCCAATGTCGCCGGGTTCCCTCCCCAACCAACTCCCTCTCAGTCCGTTTTGGTCATCATCAACCCTCCGCCCTCGCAGCAGCAGCGTGCTACCATGGCGTCCACACCTTCCTCGGTTGTCCCACCCCTAGCACGCCCGCCCCCGCCACCCATCGTCATTAAGGAGGAGACACTGCCATCCGAGGAGGAGCTTCTGGAGATGGTGGCGCTGGAGGAGAAACGGGTGGACGAGGTGAGAGCAGCATTGTATAAATTACAGTGGTGCCTTAAAATATGAGCCGAGTTCGAGTATTTGAACACAAACGGTGGAGCAACACACTAAGATTCCAAGTGTTCCCATTTGTCTGTATTTTGTTACAGTTTGTCGTTGTGTGTTATCCGTTATGCGGATGTTCAAAATGTTCCGAAGACGGAGCGAGTGAATATCACGTGCTTAACATGTATGCAGTGCAACTTGTAATTGACTGACACGATGAGGGCAGCCCTCACACCGTTTGGTCAGACCAGAAGTCAACATTCCATTTTAGCTTTTGCGATGCTAAGTTCGAAATGACTATCAGATAGCTCCTTGTCTTGTGGATCTAAAAAAAACAGCGACATCTGCACAGTTTTTGGCCAGTTTACGCAAAGAAATTCCCATGCATCGCGCCATCCAGTTAGAAAGAAAACAGTGCTCGTTGTACTGTATGTGAGATGGATTTTTCTATAAGCCACGGAGGACTGGACGATGTGAATTGACATGAGAAAGCCCGAGCACACATTACGAAAAGAGAGTCGCTTAACTGCTATATTGTGCAAATGAAGTTACTCACTAAAGGTTGCTAACATGGTTAAACACCTCCGGATACATGGTAAAGGATTGCTGCATTTTTGACGTGCTAGCTCCGACTCCCACCTAGAGTCTTAGCACCGCGTCAGTATTAGGTAAGTAAAACAATAAAATGACTCTTATGCCAACATTGAGCCAACTAACAAGTTAAATTTGACCTAAGGGATGCAGGTATGTTGGGTAAAGAGGCAACAGTCGGCTCACTTGTGAGCCAAGTTCAATAAATGGGGTCTGTGCAGTGTGCATACTCTCCGAGAGAGTATAGTTTGTGAGGTTGTGTGTGACAAGGCTGACTGTTGACACAACACTTAAATTGTTTGAAAGATGAATGAAGGTTAATGTAACTGTATCAATGCTACTGCTTTGGAGTAGCATCTTAACATTAGCCGTCGATATTTATTTACGGCATTGCAAGGGAGTATGTATGGGAAAACATTGTACATTACATTACAATGTACACAACAACAGTGTGCATTCCTTGAAAACTAGATTTCCTAAAAAATATTTCGAGTGGTATTTATCCTCTGTATGGTTTTCTTTTATTGTAGTATATCGTGTATCTTTAATCCATTTAATATTTTTTCTATATAACACAGGGCTGCAAAATATTGGGAAAAAAATGACGTAATCTAAAAATAAAATACTTGTGATATTGTTGGGAAAGTTCATTTTCGACGCAAACTACTTCAAAGTTCAGTTCACAATTCAAAAAATGAACCAGTTCAGTTCATAATTAAACATTTTAAACTAAGTTCACTAGTGCAAAAATGAACTACCATAATTTCTCGTGTATAATGCACAACCATGTATGATATGCACCCCCAAAGTTGACCTCAAACTTCTGGAAAACCCTTCGACCTATGTATAATGCATTTTTTCAATGCATGGTTTTGCTTCTACCCATATAATCAAAACATGAAGTATTATATGTATTTTGTAAGTTATTTTTTCAAAGAATTATTCTGAAGTTAAGCACTTCATTTGAACGGGTAATACTTTTTTTTTTTTTTAACTTATTTTGAAATTCACAGCCCTACTTTTATTTAGTAAATTAAAAAAACACAGTCGTGCTCATATACTTGATTACCCAGGCAGAATTTGTAAAATTGGTACAATTTGTAAAATTGGTACAATTCTTTAAATAAATCATTTTTTCAATATTGTATGTAGGTGACGAGCTATTATCCTCAAAGTTTCATTTTCCCATTGTTTCCACCCATTCAGTCCACACTAGTTGCCAGCTGCAGCTTTCACCCTACAATCTCAGAAATATGAGGAAAAACCTGTTGCTTGAATGTGTTAGTGTTTTAACTAAAGCATTCTGTTACAAATAATCCTTTTCCTAGTCCTCCATTTTTACAATAATGTATTACGAAAGAATCAAGAAACATTTTATGCTCCCTTTTATGCAGTGTCTGAACGCACCTTGCACATTCACGCAGCTGCAGCTGCCTGCTGACAGTAGTTTCATTCTGAAGAGCGAAATATCTTATTAGCATGTCCAAACAGGTTCCTCTGCTAGTCACTTTTAACACTACAGTTGATTCACTGTACATTACAGTACACCAAGATCACAGCAGAACCTGCGATGTGACTATTGCGCACACGTACATCGCAGTGACGTTGCTCAAACAATATCATGCAGCTGTAATCTGTTTTAATAAATACATGTTGCCACTGCAACTTCATTTTAAGGCAAAATCCTTTTTTTGTTTTTTTGTTTTTGTTTTTTTGTTTTTTTTTGTTTGTTGGGTTCCTGTTTGGCTGTTACGTCAAGCGGAAAGGAAGATCTGCATCACAGTGGACTTTTTAAGATGCCACTGTGGTTTCTTTGTATTCTGATGGATATTTATTGAGAATTACAGTCGTTCAGTGGAACAGAGCAAAGTTTTTAAAGGGGAGTGACAGAAAAAAAACAAAGGAGAGAGAGTGAAAAGGTAACTCAATATAGGAAAAGAAGACAACAAAAGACAAAGTACTAGCTGTAAACAAGACGAGGAAAGTAAAGCATTATATAACTAGTGCTATGACATGTTGGATTCGAGTGTTGTATGGGTCAGTAGTGCTACACCCTGTGAGGGAAGGACAGGACAATATAGGACAGGACAGGTATATGAGGGGAAGCATGCAGGACAGGGATCGTGGACCCGGCTGTACAACTGAAGTGTGGTGGGAGTGGCAATGTCAATTATAAACATCTGTATGACCCGAGTTGTAAGTGATTGAAATTAGCATAGTTATGTTATTTGTCGCAATGAGTGAGTGGCCCCACACCCAGCGAATAAATTCTCAAACTCTGTATTGGGATGTATATCTTTATCAGGATATAGAATTACAGTCCCCTCCAAAAGTATTGGAGCGACAAGGTCAATTGCTTTGTTTTTGTTGTATACTGAAGACATTTGTGTTTCAGATCAAAAGATGAAAATGAGACAAATATTCAGAATTCCAGCATGTATTTCATGGTATTTATATCTAGATGTTAAACAACTCAGAGCGGAGCACCTTTTGTTTGAACCCCACCCACTTTTCAAGTAAGCAAAAGTATTGGAACAGACATTCAATTAAGTTAAAGTGAATAACATTTAATATTTGGTGTCATAACTCTTCATCTTTTGATCTGAAACCCAAATATATTCAGTATAAAACAAAAATAAAGGAATTGACCTTGCCGTTCCAATACTTTTGGAGGGGACTCAACCTGTATCGGGATTTAAATGTTTTTCCCATATTGCACAGCATTATTTGGGCCATTCTTAAAATTGTATTCAAATATAGGTAATCAGAAATATATCAATTAAGTTCATTTAATACTACATATAAAAACTGTTAGTTTTGTTTTGAGTCTTTCTGGTGGTGTGTGGTTGTTTTGGCTGAGACACAAGTGTTTCTGACAAAATCAATATCCATCCATCCATTTTCTGAGCCGCTTCTCCTCACTAGGGTTGCGGGCGTGCTGGAGCCTATCCCAGCTGTCATCGGGAAGGAGGCGGGGTACACCCTGAACTGGTTGCCAGCCAATGTTCCTGACAAAATATTCAGAGTATTCCTGAGAGGTGATGCTAGGAGTTAGCATCTCTGAATGAAACAAATGTAGACAGACAATATCACAATACTCACTCAGAGGCATATACTCTTTATCCTCTGTGAAAAATGACTATTCTTATTGCATCTCATTTCTATATATGGAACTTCCTTTTTCCTAGCTCCCCTATTTACATGTTAGCTCCTCCCACCAGAAATTCCATCAGGGAGCCAGGATATTGACAGAGGAGAGATGGAGGAGGTAGGAATGTTTGGGAGAAATAAGACAATTGTTGCATGGAAACGTCTGCTAAAGATGTCACATCGTTGACGTGTCACAAATGAA